>NC_079152.1:58430431-58733462 GCF_947563725.1 Argiope bruennichi | reverse complement strand
TGCTACATGTTTCTAAGTGTGCTCTCATTTCTATATTTGAAAAGAAAATATTATGAAATGTCATTATATAGGTTTATTAGGTTTATAAATGTTGTTTAGGTTTACAAATTTGGTCTTTCAATAAAAATGAAATGCACAGATCTACAAAACTCTCACTGGATCCATTTTATCCACTACCGCGGATAGTTACGGTTACCATTTCCCGCCATATAATTAGGACTTTTTATTGATAAGTATTGTCCCCCCCCCCATACTGCCCGGTGCCTTCTACAGATGCTGAAGGCACCGGGCAGAATTTTTTAACTTAAAAAAACATCCTACGGCTTCGCTAGCAGCGGGAGTGGGAACCTAGTAGCTTCGCTAGCAGCACATTGAACATAAAGACTGTGTGGATAATAGAAACAGTACATAACCAAAAGAAAAGAAAGAAAGGATAAAGAAGCAATCGGAACATTCTCCATACAAAATTTCAAACAAACATCCTTTTCCCAATTTCATCAACTCGTAAAAAAATATATTCCACTCACCCTTCATCCATTCTGCAGGTTCGATATCAAGTCATTCTCAATACAAAATTTCAAACAAGCATTCTTTCCTAACTTCAACTCGTAAATATATACAGTGGCTCAAAAAATTGAGAGTTTACCTTACTTTTACTTGATAAATCCGACTTTCAATATAAATAACACATTACCGGGAAGTGCAAATATGTTTTTATTTTTACACATAACAAATGGTTTAATTTATGGTAAAAATAAAGAAAAAATCAACGAAAAATTTCTAAATTGAAAAGTTTCAGAAGCATTTTAAATAAACATACGCAGAATTTTGCCTCAAAAAATTGAGAATACACCTATGAAATGTTTGCAATATCACGCATAGAAACAAAGTGTAACTATTAGATTGCATGTCTTTTGGCTCTTATAATGGTCTCTAAACGTCATGATACCGATTCGACCCATTTTTGGCAGTATCTGAAGATATTTTACCCCATTCTTCTTGAACAACTTGTTTTAAATGGGATTTGTTTCTAATTTTGTGTTTTTGAACCACTTTTTCGAGTATGACCCACGAATATTCAATGGCATTGATGTCGGGGTACTGTGGTGGTGTGTGTAACTGCTATTTACAATGAAAAAGGCACCATATTTTGAAGTTACGTGTATTCTGTTTGGGATCGTTGTCCTACTGGAAAATGAAATTTCCATCTAAACCCAATTTTTTAGCACTTTCCTTTAGATTGCTACGAAGTATATCCAAGTAAACCATATCATTTATGATGCCATCTATAAAATTAAATTTCTTACCCCGGATGAAGCCATGTAACCTCAAATCATGGCAGAGTCACCATCATGTTTAACTGTAGGACGTAAATTTTTTGGATCTAAAGTAATATTAGGCTTTCTCGATATAGTAAGATGGTTGTCACTGCCAAAAATGCTGAGTTTTCTTTCATTACTAAATATAGCTTTCTTCCAAAGGTTATTGGTCTTCAATTGATGAGTTTTTGCAAACTTCAAATGCTTTTTCTGTATTTGCAAGCTGATGAACGGTTTTTCTCTAATAATGCGACTTTTATATCTAGCTTGCCTAATGGCATTTAGCACAGTTTCAGCACTTACACTTCTGCCTATGATTTGAAAAGTTTCTGCAACAAGTTGGATGAACCATATGGTTGCAGCAATCTAAAGGCAAGTGTTAAAAATATGGGTTTAGATGGATATTCCATTTTACAGCAGGACAACGACCTCAAACAGAATGCACGTAACGTCAAAATATAGTGTCTTTTTCATTATAAACAACAGTTACACACATCACCACAGTATCCCGACATCAATGCCATTGAATATTCGAGGACCATACTCGAAAAAGTGGTTCAAAAGCACAAAATTAGAAACAAAACCCATTTAAAACAAGTGGTACAAGAAGAATGGGGTAAAATATCTTCAGATATCACCAAAAATGGGTCGAATCGGTACCATGACGTTTAGAGGCCATTTATAAGAGCCAAAAGAAATGCAATTTAATAGTTACACTTTGTTTCTATGCGTGATATTGCAAAAATTTCATTGGTGTATTCTCAATTTTTTGAGGCAAAATTCTGCGTATGTTTATTTAAAATGCTTCCGAAACTTTTCAATTTAGAAATTTTTCGTTGATTTTTCTTTATTTTTACTATAAATTAAACCATTTGTTATGTGTAAAAATAAAAACATGTTTGCACTTCCCGGTAATGTGTTATTTATATTGAAAGTCTGATTTATAAAGTAAAAGTAAGGTGTACTCTCAATTTTTTGAGCCACTGTTTATGCATATTTAACTCACCCTTCATCCATTCTACAGGTTCGAAATACTCCCGACATAACAAATTATGAAGGGAACCAACCGTTAGAACACCAAAAGAATTACGAGAACTGCGAAGAATTCCATTGCAGCTGTCTTTTAAAGTGAGAATGCAGACGATTTTTAAAAGCGCATACTGACAATTAAAAATTGCAAAAGAATAAATATTTTCTGTTCGTATTCACATTAAAAAAAAGAAAGAAGGAAATAACTTTTAATTATAAGCTTAACTTTCTTTATTTAATAAATTTTAATTATAATAAAGAACAAAATTAAAATCTTTAATCGATATTTTTTTAATATTTTTAATTTAACATTTTTCATAATATAGTTGTAGTTTATGTACAGCTCAACCATTACAAAAAGTAGTAAACAAAACAGCATAGGTTGCTAGAAAAGCATTCCGATGGATTGGAATATTGGCGACAAAAGCGGGTGCACACTAATCTTCACTTAATCCATAATATGTATGCATACAAGAAAGTAAAAATGGGTATCCAACATTCATCAAACGAAGCTAGTGGTCATCAACAATGAATCAATGTAATTACGATTCACTAGACAAAAATCAAAAATATTTGTTTAAAATCATAAATTTCATTTTCTTTTCAGTTTTTTTTTATGTGAAAAATATGTAACTATCCCATTTATTCATTTCAGAATAGGCTTTTGTTTTATGGAAAGATTAAACTTCACTAAAGTTTGGAAGATTTTACAAAAAAGAATCTTATGTAATTACATATTCTCACTCGCAACCATTAACTTACTTGATATATTAGCACTCATGTTTGAAAAATTTCATAAAACTCATCTTTAAAACAAATTCTGAAATATACGAAAAATGTACTCTTACAACTTATTAAAAGGTATAATAATAAACTAAAAACTTGTTCCAAGAAGTTGCCATTTTTCTAGAATTAGTTTTGACAGACGTATTAATGTGTCTGATATTGCTGCAGTAGAAAGAACGCGTTAATAAATTGCCGAATAAAATTGACTTGAAAGATGTAAACAACGTCTCAGGTTGATTGCACAGACCAAAGGATTTTGAAGCGTTGGGCTGGGCAAAACTAAGAACAGCTCGATTAATTCCTAAGCCTCGGGCAAAAGTGATTCTAAAAGACATTTACAATCCTTTCTTTTGCTTATCTTCAGAGTCTTACCAGCCAGACTAATCAGTCTTAGAGAGCTAATTTGACATAGGTTGTTTAAACTATTTTTACACAGTTCACACGATATTAATTACCTTGAATATTAAATAGGTAACTTTTGAATCTTGTTTAAGGCAGTTTCAGCTATTCAAGACTAATTAAATTCTGTTAATGCACAGATCATTAATTAATACTTAAACATAAAAGATTTGTTTTTTCAGAAAATCTTCGGTTTAAAAAATTTAGATAAGTGGTAAATTATTAATATTTACTTATCTAATCTCCGTTCTTTCAAATAATCATTTATAATGATGCTGTATAATTAGTCTTAAAATTATTTTAAAAACAAAGTAGAATGGTTTTAATACTTCTTAAGAGTAAAAAAAACAAAAAAAAAACATGGAAAATACTAAAATTAAATTTTACTCACATTTCTTTTTTTTTTTTTCTTCTTGTTTTTACTTTAACATTAAAAAAAGAAAGAATCAAATGACTTTCACAAAAATGAAAGAATCGTGATTTATTTCAAGCGTTGCCAAAAGATAAACCATAACATGGTTGAAATATTAAATACTTTCGTGGAGGTATTTTTTTCCTTTAATTAGATTTCCAACAAACTATTTCTTTCCCTTTCTTTTTTAATCTATGGCTTTATTAAACAAATAAAGAATAGAATTTCAAGAAATATTATTTAATCAATAAATGGAAACACTTTAATTTATATTAATTTATTGCATAACGTGTAATTGTACGTTTCAGAATAAAGTACAATTTATAAATTTTGGATTGAATATTTTATACATTTTTTAATTAAATATAATTTTTAATTATAGTCTGCTTCTTTATTTTAAAGCAAACGAATATTTTGAAAAGAATTTTTTGATTTAAAATAATTTTTTAGAAGTAAAGGAAGAACTTTTAAATTGAAAGAATATGTTTCACTTATAGATTCATCGCATTTCTTTTATACAAAAAAAAGTTTAGAAATTATGTTTTTTTTTTTTATAAAAATTCAGTTTTTTTATTTTAAAATAAGTTAAAACGCTGAACAGAACAGAAACAAAGTCAAAAGTAATCAAGTTACTTAATTTAATATTCGGCGATGCAATATATAGAGCACCAAAAGATGAATTTTCTATTTTAAAAAATGTATCAAATCATTTGTGGTTTAGGACCGGACAGGAAAGGTAAGGAAATCTCATTATTTTACTTACTTTAAAGCTTGTATAAATCTCTCTACTGTCTTTACAAGTATTATGTTACTGTAATTGTTTCTCTAATTTAAATGTAGGTAGCATTATACATTTTTGATATTTCATTTTGAACAAAACTGTTAGCAGTGTGTGATATGTATATAATTCCAACAATAGCATAAATTTCAACAGTATAATTAGTTAAAAATACATATAACAAAAAAATTTATCAATAATTTTAAAGATAAATTTAAAATCCTAATATTAATTGAAATTTTTAAGAATTTAATATTCGTTTATTTAGAAGTAAAATTAGAAATATATTTGAAAGTCAATTAATTCTTATACGCTTCCATTTCAGCAAGAAACATTTTTTAATTAAGTTCTATTGCTTTTCTATTGCTGCTGTTATTGCTGTTTTTGTTTGTTTGAATTAATAGATTATTAAAATGGGAAAGAAACAAATTTTTTAATGCGTCACATTTTACTAAACAATTTACTATAAATTAAGGCGAATTCAATTCGAAATTCTAATCTTGCTAATTTTTCATTTATATAAGCTTTCCCATTTTAGTTATATGAATAATTTTATCAATATTTACGGATTTAGAAGCAAAAACAGATTATATTATATTTTTTATTTTTAACACGTGCTTCATTTGGAAAATGAATGTTTTGTCAAAATTAATGATTTCCTAAATTTTTTTTTATTTAAAGCATTGTCTATAATTTAGTGTTAAAGGTTTCCTCTCGGTACTGCAATTAATACACACTTTTTTTTTCTTTTTTTTACTGAAACCAAGTCTTTTTAAAAAATTTTGAGCACTGAAAACAGAATTGTCCGGCATTGAAGTTTTGTGCGTGCACCACAGAATAATTTTTATAATTTATGTAATACTTCAAAGAATATTAGACAAAAATTTCTGACTCATTAGAAAATTTAGCTTTTCATTTTACTTTCAAAAGGATTTAAATTGCATCAATAATAATATTTTGTATTTTTCGGTTCATAAATATACTTTTAAAAATTATGAAGTTTAAGTTTTAGTATTCCTTTGGTCCTAAGAAATCTTATTCTGCAAAATATTCTTGACATTCCAACTTTTAAATAAGTAAAAAAAAACATGTCTATCTTCTGCGATCAAATCTGACCGATTTATTAAATTTTGATAACTACACTATTAGAACAATCAACATTTTCATAATCTTAGGCCAATCAGTCTTTCGAAATCTTGGTCCTCCAGTCTAAATGGCCTAAAAGTCGCCCATTTTTATATATTAGCGGTATTTAAATTTTCATTAATCAATCAGTTTTAGTTATTGATATGGTTGATTGGAGGGAAATTCTTTTAGTTTAAAATATTAGTGCCTCAAAAATATTTTGATAAATGATTCACTGGGCAGAAGATCTATACAAAAAATTTAAAATTCGTAAATAAGAACATTTATTGATTTAAACTACATAAAATATAAATTATTTCATTTAGATCCTTTTTATTAGATATATATGCCAATTAATAAAGATTAGAAATTAACCGGCCTTGATTATAGTGGATATATTAAAGTATATATTATAGTATATATTAAACTATGCATGCCTTAAATAAAAATGAATTAATAATATAGCTATTTTAAATCGTCACAGAAAACTTTTTTTCGATTTTTTTTTAGAAAATATCACATTTTATATTTATTCCATTTTATAGAAACAAGCACAGAGCATCGTACTTTTCCTAGGTTTAGTTTGCCATAAGAGTTAGTTTGATCTTTCAGTTTGAGCTTTTGTCAGCGTGATGGCAACGTGCTGATAAAAGTTAATTTTTCCCACGTGCTCATGCATGTTAAATTTTATTTGGATTTTGTGCAAAATAAATTATAATAAAATATAATTAGAACACTTTTAAAAAGTTATTAAAAACAGAAAATTATAAATAAAGTTAAAACGTTGATATAACTGAAAAGATTATTTTTTAAACTTTAAAATGATAAAAAAATCAGTTTGGTGCTGTAATATTTTCGGAATTTATCGCGGAAAAAACTCTAAATTGTCGCTGAAGTTTTAATTAAAACTCTAATTTAAAATTTAAAAAATCGCTCCGAAGTGCAAATTCCAGCCCTCCAAAGTATGCATGTGCCAACTTTGGTATCTCAAGGTCAAGCGGTTTGGTCTATAGAGCCCGAACAGACACATTCATCTTTATTATAAGTAATGATAAAGATAAAATTACACTCGCGATACCATCTTGAATCGAATGGTGTATCAATTCGTAAGTCGCGAAATATCTTCATTCCAAGAATAACCTCTCGTCTCAGCAACTGATCTTACTGTTGTTTTGGAAAGAAGACATATTGGAATTTTAAAATGCATAAAAGTCTGAAAACATTAAATTCATAATTCAAAAAATATAAAGATTATGTCCAGATGATACATGTATCCAGTTAAAGTATAGAACGTTTTTTTATCCGTACTTTAAAAAAGTACAAATAGTTACTTTATCTTACTTCGGATTATCTCAATTCCAGTTTCTATCCACCATGTTTTGGGTTATAATTAAATCAATCCACCGATGTTACTGATAGAATGAATCAATTGTCAGAATCCTTATCTTCAATTAAAGATTTACATAGAAATAATTAATAAAAAGATTTAAAAACTGTATCTGGTCAATTTAGATTTGAAATCCATTGCATATCATATAAGAGAAAGATGTTAGACAACATACAATAAATGACAAGCGTAACTGTGAGTATATCCTGACTGGCGTCATGAGAAATAATTCTATTAGGAAAAAAAACACCTCACACAAACTTTCAAAAGGCACTAAAGACTGTTAACAAGATGTTATATACATTCATATATATATCAATCACTGCGAGAAGATGTCTTTTTTCTTTAATTAATCTTTTTTTTTTTTCATTCCACTGTTGTAAATACTACAGACATTTATTATGTTATTTGCTTGGGATTGTTATCACTAATTCATTCATTATTTGTTGAATGATATCAATGGGAAGTACATTAACAATACTTATTTTTCTTTTTATAACAATGAATATCGTTATAAACAATATTGACCTCCAATTCTCTGTCCAAATCGTCAATGGAATACAAGGGCTATGATAAAAACATTTTATAAGAAACAAAAGGATTCTCACAAGTTAGATTGACTTTTTAGTTTCGCATGGAATCTTAAGAGAATGAAAATAGTATACGCTAAATGCTGTTTAAGACGAAGTTCATGCAATTCACATCTCTGAAACGTTTTCTGCTTTTTTTATTTTAACGTCGAATATTAATATTCAGTGTATTTTATAGATAAGTGCCTGGCCAAAATTGTTTAGGAGAAAGGTAAATGAAAACTACGGTGCAATTTTCAATAATTCAATTAATACATTGGTCAGTAATAAAAAAAATTTCAATATAAAACAAACGACTTATTTTAAATTTATTAATTGTAACATTCAAATTTTGAATATCATATTTTTACAAGTATCATATTTTTACATTGCAAAAATATCATATTTTTACAAGTATCATATTTTTACATTGCAAAAATATCATATTTTTACATTGCAAAAATATCATATTTTTACAAGTATCATATTTTTACATTGCAAAAATATCATATTTTTAAAATCATATGCAATGAATTTTATAGTAATATGGTATTTCTTTACGAGGATTATAATAAATGTAGGAACATTTATATATCGAATATACGAATAATAAATGAATTCCCTTTATTAAAGATTGCTCGTACTTGTTAACTAATTGGTTCTCAGGGAATATCGAGTGCGTTTGATTTCAATTAAATATTTTTTATGTAGCTTTATCTTAAAAGCTCCCACAACAAATAATATTATACATCAATTTGTGATAAATACTTAAACCTGTTATTTTATAGTTTTGCATCTATTTTTTTTTATTGTTAATATGAATGTCATTCGTAGAATCAAATCAATTGTCTGCATATCTAACTGCACGTTGTCATAGAAGGACCTAGTACACAGAAGAATTTTCCTCGAGACAGCATGTGAGAGAAACTCGTCGTACTCTATTACTTTGATTGTAGGAGACGAAGACAACAACTTACAATCTGACAAACCTAAATCGAAAGGTTTACTACAGTAATTTTAATTGCTTTTTAAGTAAATACTCGTTGCTTTCTTTTGCGTATTTTCGTTATTCTTCCTTTTCCAATCTGAAATGGTTTGTACTTCTTGCTATTATATTTAAAATTAAGTCATCTAGCAATAGATTTTAGAATAGTTAGCTATTTTCAGAATAATAGCTAGAGATTTAAATTTAAAAAAATATTTTAAAGAAAATATACAGAGGTAAAGTAACCAGCAGTTAAATTTTCTTTATGACAGCTTATAGCATTCATAAGATTTTGCTCCACAAAGGAATTGCTATAGTATTCAAATTCTATATTCACAAACAAATTAAATTTCCTTTATTACGGTAATGCGGTAAAAGTGCTAAAAATGGTGTACAAAAGACATAGATATTTCTAATTTAAAAACCAACGAAATGATCTGCTCGAAAGTTTTTCGCATATTCTCCAACCGTATCCTTCACCATTCTTATAAAATTGAAGACCTTGGATAAAGCCACGAATGCCTTGCATGACAATGGTTACAATATTAAAAAAATATTAGATCTTTGATGTGAATTCAGGATTTTACTGAATTTATCATGCGAATATGTATTTTGGATGCTTTTTCCCCCGACTGATTGAAATCAAAATTTTACATGAAATTACTGTAATACCGAATTTTATTTAGCATTTACATACATTACAAAAGCATAGACTTGTAGGTGGGCAACTTATTAACAAATGTTTCAAAATTTGATAAAAAAAACTATATTTTTGATGATAAATCTGTGCACCAAATTTTATCTATTCTACCTTTCGTGTTTTGTGGTTATCGAATTCAGTTGCACTCAAACATCAGGACAGACTTCCTTCCTCAAAATTTGATAGAAATCCAAAGTACCAAATATCATCTGTCTACCTCCAAGTGTTTTTGATTTATTGTGTTCATAGATAAGCAGTCAAATAGACATAATGCAGAAAATATGTTTCCTATATACGAAGTATAGAGAAAATAAAAATTGAGTTTGTAATTCTCGCTTAACGGTGAATTATTTTTCAGACATTCAGTGAAGAGTGATTTTTCAGAGATTCTCGCCACTTGAACATCTTGAAGCACACAACTCAGGTGTCGTCTACGCATAGCGAAGCAAGTATATGTTACTTGATGAAACCGCTTACAACACTTCCCAGCGATTAAATTGAGAGTTATTGCACCGATCTCGGAATGCATACAAGTAGGGATTGCAATACCGGACCAAAATTTCAATACCGGTATTCGGTATTTTTTAGATCTTAGTACCAGGATACCGGTTTTAATACCGGTATTAGAAAAAGAAAGAAAAGGAGGTGTTTCTTTGTTTTATTTTCCAGTTTTGTAAGAGAGTGTAAATATCACAAAAAATAATATGTAACTTATAAATTATAACAGTATATAAAGAATTACAAAAAAGTAAAAGAACAACTTATTTATTTAAATCACAAAAAAGTGTAAATATCACTATTCAGTCGGTGGTACTATTACAAATTTTTGAAATGTGATCTTAAAAAACAAAATGCATCAATTGTACTGTCATTAAGCCTGAAAAGTAATTTTGTGTAAAAATTACCAGCTGTCGAAAACGCTCTTTCGGCATCTACGCTAGTTGGTGATACTGTTAGCAATACGCGATATACTTTTTCCAAGTATTTACCTCTAAATCCCTCATCTTCAAATAAATCAATTTCTCGTCGGATGGTTTTGGATATAGCTGATTTCTGTATTGTATTTTGGTTCGTTGAATTTTTTTTTTATTTGTCGCTTATTCTAATTTTTGTTCAAGAGACAGTTCATTTTCACTATCGACATTAGTGTCATCATAGTCTTCGATAACTGAACCGAATTCTTCTGAATGTGAATGGTTTGTGGGTAAAACATTTTAAGAAAATTTATTATAAACTTGATCAGATTTGAATTGGTTAGTCTCTCTTCTTTTTTTTCATTTGTAAAATCATTATAATTGTTTTATTAGAGACATTTTCTATTTCGGTTATGTTTTTCTTATGTACGATTTTTCAATGTAATATATAATTCTTCAGATAGCGATGTGTGCTGTTTTTTTAGTGATTACATCATGAAAGTGATTGCATCATTATTGTTGCATTAGCTGTTAATAAATTAAAATCTCTCCGACATAATGCCTCAACAGTTAGTTTTATTGGAAGTAGAGCTGATACAGTTATGGATATTAAGTGGAATTCACTATCTAAAAAATTAATTTGCATGTTTAAGTCAATTATTGCTTTTTGGATTGGATTTCTCAGTTTCAAAAGTCATTCCATCATTAGGAGTAAACTGTTCCATCGAGTTCTAGAATCTAATATTAACATATATTCGGTTTCATTTTCAGTTAGTATATATTTTTGTAAGGGGACGTTTAAATACATTAACAATTTTTCGAACTTTATAAATTATAGGAAGCAATTCTTGATGGGTTAATATTTCATCCTCATTAGCAATATCTTCTTCCACAATTACATTGTCATTATCTTCATTGTCAATATCTCTATCACTCTTACTCCCTTCAATGTCGGAATCCGAAGTTTCTATATCCACAGTATTTGGATTCTTCTGTTATTTATTTTTTTGGTATAATATATCTATTCCTCCTAATTGAATTCCATGAGCATAGCACAATTGCTGACTTGCACCAATCAACTTTCCAACTTTTTTCATAACTGTTGCTCCATTAGTCGTTATGGATACAATATCTTCTTTCAGGGATAATCCATGTTTCGTTAATTTAGATATAAGCAATTAATTAAGCCATTAATTAGCTAATTAATTTCAACCGTTAGGGAGACATAAAAACAAAAACGTATACTATTTTGCTATGTTGGCTATTCCTGAACATACAGTGGAGACAATTTAAAAAATTTCTAGTAAATACCGAAAAACCGGTATTTAAACTTGTGAATACCGATATTACAAAATTGTAAAATGGCTCAAAATACCGGTATTCAGTATACCGGTATTGCAATCCCTACATACAAGATATGTAGAAAGTGCCAGTTTTTTCGTACAAAAATATTGTTCGAACAATTGAAACTTAAGGATAGATGTATGCTTATTTATTCATGATTTCGAACACTACTGCATCACGCAACACATCAGAACTGAGCAACTGGTTGTCATTTGGCACCGGTCATAGATTTCTCGAAAAATATATTTTATAGTAGGTTGATAAAATGCTAACTTAAACATTAAGATACCAACTCAAAATTTCTGTGACTATCTTGAAGAGAGTTCTGATAACTTGGGAACGTTTGTCTCCAGCTCATTACACCCAGAAATGTTATGAGCTGGTGATATAAGCTCCTTAGCAAATTTTAGTTGAGAGCAAACTATTGTACTTTTATGCTAATTTTTAATTTTAAACTTTATGAAAGGTCAAAAAATACCATAACCCAGAAGCCCAGGAGAGAACTGTTGTGCCCCGGGCCCACTTAAATTAACTATGCCTCTAAAGATATCTATTTTTTACCATATTGCCACGAAAATCCTGATTTTTCTGTAAGACGACTGTAATTGGTCCCCTTCAAGTAGTGCATATACCCTATATTATATCCAGATACTATTTGTATGATTATAGCTGTCGCTGTCCAAAAGTTAAAGTTTAAGAAAGGATTTTACTAAGCATCTGTATGCAATTTAATTATAATATTTGTATAGTGCTTTTAGACTATGGATGTTTAAGATTCAAATTTCAAAAAAATCAACAATAGAATCAAAATCGAAATGCAATAAATGAGGTGCAATAATCGAGTAAAAAAATTATTAGACTCACAAATGAATTTCTTTATTTTACAACCTGAAGATTTCAGAAATACATAAATTAATACATAACTGTTAGATTTACAGTTGCTTTTAGTTTAATTCATTAAAATAAAACACATTTTCTCTAAAATTTATTATGTATTTAAGTCATGTATATTTTATTAAACACATTAATCAATAATAATAAATAGAAAGATAACATCTAAAAATAGAGATTCAAATTACTTACGTATAAGCAAAGGAAATAAATTATGTTATTAATAAATTTGATTATGAAACGAATCGCGATTCCCAGTCCCTCTCAGAAAAATTGCCAACTCATAACAGTTAGCAATTTTTGTATTTCTTATAACACTTGAACGTCCCAAAAGTAGAAAGAACTTGCAGCGCAAAAGTAAATCGTTTTCATCATACTTCTCAAACAACAGTCGAGACTTTCTCAGAATGTTACGCATATCGAAACTTGACACGTGGCGCAAGTTTTCGAAAACGCTACGGAAGTCATAACACCAAGCACGCAAATATTTTTGGAAGTCGCGAAAATACACATTTCAAAATTCATTTGATTTGTTTTCGAGATTTGATTGAACTGTTTTGGTCACGAATCGCTTTAATTAACCTGCCGAAACTAATAAGCCGTAACCTGTCGAAGTTATTTACAGATATAGTTTTATTATGTTATATGTATATATAACACACTCTATTTTTTCTTATGAAGGAAGTTTTACCAAAAAAAATTCTATGTTCAATGATTTTTCCCGCTAAGCAAATAAATTTTGAATAAAGGATTCCTAATTTCTATGAGGCTAATAACATGCCATAATGTATCCATGCGATTTTCTGTTTGAATCAATACAACATTTTATTAATAAATTAATTATTAATAATTTAATAATTAATAATTTAATTATTAATAAAATACCAGTATTCAGTGACAATTTATGTATTTTTGAAATGAAAGCAAAGAATTCTATAATAGCCTATATATATGTAATAAATTAAATTTTTCCACGTTTTTAAAATTCATTTTCTTTTCGACATTTAAATTGAAAGTGAAATTGATTTCTAGATCCGCGAGATTTTGCTTTCACCCCACTTTTCAAAATGAAATTACTGAATTTTAAAGTCTGGCGACTATTTGGAAAAAATAAATATTATGATGTTCTCCACATCATTACAAATTTCAACAATTTTCAGCAGTTTCATTTTCTAAATTTCGAATGCATAGCAGCTTAAGCAGCGAAGCTAATATGGGTCTTTTTGACTCTGAAATCTATCACACTTTGATGATTAAAATATTTTGTTGAGGGAATCACGAATATTATACATTTCATTTCATCAAAATTATCATCAAGCATTATGTATCTAATTTAAATAAAACGATGAATTAAAAACTTAAATGAAAATAAGCACAATTCACTTTCCAGAGAATCAGCTCACCAAAGGCAGCTAATGAAGGAATAAAAAAAATGAAGTGTCAGCACCGCAAAAGTCAACGTACAATTAGATGTTAGATTACCAGGCAGTTACGTGTTAACCCTTTAAAGGGCCATTTTTTTCTAGTCATATTATGTTTAAATATTTTAGGCTTGAAATTAGAATAAGAAAATTGATTCATTTAGCTTATTAGATAAATTTAATTTGATTAATTAATTAATTTGGTTAATTAATAATTAAATAACAAATCAAGACACATCATTTTGTGTAACATAAAAAACTGAAGCATCTAAGTTTCTGTCTTTCTAAAAACCTTTGTCAGAACTGATTCCAACCTACATAATTTCGTACAAAGATTGATAAATTTGGTGGGAAGCATACTTCCCAAGGCCCTAGAAAGGGTTAAGTGGTACTATGATGTCATGAGATTCGATTTCATTAAAAATATGCATGTACACAATAAACAGAATACAGAAAATAATGCAACTACAGGAGTAAGAAAATAATATAGTCAAAATAAAGCAGCTTTAATGCCTATCATAGTGTCATGTTGAAAACCAGTTAGAGTGGTCTCTCTAAAATTTTCTCACATACTCTTTAATAAACTTGACATGCCAGAAGACGCTTTACTCTGTATTGACGTACAATAGTTACAAAATATTAACTTTATACATGAATTTAGCATTTTTACTGAATCTATTGTGTCATCCTTGGCAAGTTATTTGGCGAATCCGAAGAATGCCTTAATAATATCCGAAAATCGAATTTGTATTTTAGATTCATTTTTCCCAATCGATTGAAACAAAAATTTGACTCAAAACCGCACTAGTAGTCACAAAATCCCATACAAAATTTCATATAGATATTTAAGTCATTGAGTTTTTGAACTATCACGTTTATATGTTTCTGAAAGTATAGACGGATAAACAGTCAACCACTAGTTGGATTTAACTCAAAATATGGAGGTGTGTGGCGGATTTATGATGCGCAAGGATAGAACCTGGGACCTTGTGGTTCGCAGTCCAGTAACATGACAAGATACAAAAGAAATTGCTCGGGTAGCGTAGTTGTTAAATGGCTTATAAGCTATTCACCACAGACTCTCCCTCCAGTGAGTCGGAGGTGAGACGAACAATATGGCTGTTGAGTGGTGATGTATTAGCTGCTGATTTTAATGCGCCTGTACTCATTTGAGTTATGGCGAGCGTGTGTGGGTGAGTGGTTGCTGATGCTGTTGCGCCAAGTGAGTCTGGCGACTTTGGTTGCGGGTAGATGGCACCACAACAGCTGTACAAATGTTGAAGGTTCATCGTCCGAGGTCACCAATGTGGCGGATTTGTGATGCGCGAGGATAGAACCTGGCACCTTGTGGTTCGCAGTCCAGTAACATGACAATGATACAAAAGCAATTGCTCGGGTAGCGTAGTTGTTAACTGGCTTATAAGCTATTCACCACAGGTGTCTACACTATAAAGTTTCAATCGGTGTGGATAATTTTATCCATCAAGCTCTGTTCTTTTTGTAGTTAATCGTGTTAAATTATATTCGAACAGCCGGAAAAACAGACTTAATCTGAACAAATGTTTGCTAAATTTGCTAGACATCTGCTAGTTTGATGTAAAGAACGGATACATAATTTCAACCATCTATCTCAAATATTTCTTGAGTTATCTTTGTCACAGGAAGACAGACTGACATTTTAAAAAATGTGTTTTTCGAACTCGGGAGGTCTGAAACGTGGAGATTCGTCAATAACGCAAGTTTGAATTTTTTGCCGATTGTTTTATACTTTCTCTATACTACATATACGAGAAAGTAAAAAAAAAAAAAAAAAAAAAAGGAGATAATCGTGAACATGTTACGATTTTCTCATAAGAGTCACACAATTAATGAATGCAACCAATATTCACGACGAATTAGCTGATCGGGAAAAGTGGCTAAAAAATGTATGTTACGCAAAATCTTGATTACTAAAAATTTTTATGCCGGTTTTTGAGTAGTTTCGTACAGAATAAGACCCATGTCATTTATTTTTTAAAAAATAGAAATTTCAGAATATTTTAACTCGGATGCAAAATAAAGAAATTACGAGGCAATCAAATTTATAAATAATAAATTACGAGGCAATCAAATTTACAAATATATAAATTTAAATAGCATTATATTTATGAAATCTAGTAACGAAAACTAAATTCAGTCGAAGTCTTCCGAAAAAATATACGCTGCATTTGGAGACGTAAGTGAATGAGAGTACTACAGGATAAAAGTGGTTTAACTGACTCATGTTGGGGTATGATTGTCTAGAAATCAAGTCGAAAGCAGGAAATCTATCTACTATCGACAAAACATACTTAAGGAAGACATCGAGCCTCAAATGTACAAGTTAAATCTCGGAGGAAGCCAATCAGTCGCTTCTTTATAAAGCTGAAAAAATTTGGAAACTCAATTAGTAGGTGTTTCTGAGATTGACCAAGGGGAAAAAATAGACTACAGTGGTCTCCCATATGCTCTTGCCGTAACTCCATAAGAAAATTCATACCTCGACCACTTATATGCAGACGAGATATGGGTGTTATACAATAACCGCAAAAGAAACAACATTGGTCGCCTTCTAGTTCAGTGATATCTACCACCAAAAAAACAACAAAAAGTATTTCTGCTGAAAGCAACGGTATGTTTCGTGAACTAATTTTGATCTTGTGCAATTTAAACTCCTAGACAGTGGCGATACAAACGCTCTCGACGTTCACTTATCCCAGCTGCAGAATTGTATCTGCACTGAATTAGAAGCAACTGGTACCTGTTTGCAACATAGAAATGATCTTTTTTCAAGACAACACCATATCTCACATGGCGAAAACAATCAAAGAGGTGATCATCTATCTTGCATGGGTAGCTTCGCATCATGTCTTTATTTTCCGGGCGTTATTCTATCCGACTCGTCTGTTTTTGGCCAAGGATACCATTTTATAGCTTTTGGGGGGGGTTTCTGTAACCAAGATGATGTTATACAAGCAATAGTAAAAGTTTTAACCCTAGATATGAGAACTTATATATATGCAGAGTATGAACTTGCAATTCGTCTGGAAACAAGTAAGTTAAGCTGCTGTAGAAAATTATTTCGTTCGATAAAGTTCATTTGCATGAAATATGAGTCCTCGTTTCTCTCAATCTACAATGTCATGAATTTGACTTAAGTAACTAATATTTTATTTATCTCAACCGCCTTATCCCTTGTATCTAAAAGACTCGTATCTCTGCTCTGTCCTTTTTAGATACAATGGAAAATAATTTTGGTAATGTAGCAACGGGGTGCCATTGAGGAAATAATGTAACTGGTAACTATGAACCGAAACCTTTTCCCAATCTGAATTAAATTACTTAGTAAGAGATTTACATCTTCCTAAAAGTCTGGCACAAGTTTCAAGTTTAGACTGAAGAAGGGAAATTTGGTGTTTTCCGGTTCATCATTTTCTTAGTCTGTAAAAGAAGAGCAGGATAGTTCGTTTCGTTTTTCTTTCAAGCTGGACTTCTTTATTGTAGTTGCAATCCAAGCCTCATGAGAATCTTCAATAAGCAGTACAAACTTGATGAAGATCGTGTATGCTTAATAGGCACTGGGTATTTAGTTGATTTAAAAGGAGTGTAATGAAATTCTTGAATTGCTTCTTAATACAGTTTTCATATCTGGAAAATAAATTAACGATAAAAAGGTGATATCTATATTGCTTGCTTAATAGAGTGGTTATACGAAATCCGCCTATTTTTGTTGGGAATGATACATGTAATATGATAAAAAGAAATTTTATATAAAGAATGGTCAAAAGTAAGGCATTCACACCTGGAGTCAAAAATATTAAATGGAGAATTGTCATTGATCCAAAAGTGCTCTTATTTCCAAACCTTAATATAAAATTAGACCTTATAAAACAATTTATTATGTATTACCTAAAGAATTAGAAGATTTCATATATATTTGGGAACAGTTCCTTGATTTATCCAAATCAAGTCTTAAAAGAAGGAATGTTTGAGAACTTAATAATAAAAAAATTAAATAAGATTAAAAAAATTTAAGCTCAAATTGGAAATAAACGAGAGAAAAATTTGGAATATTTTCAAACCAATAGTATATAACTTTCTTGGAAATTAAAAAGATCTAAACTACAAATGTATTCTGGAACAGATAATTGCATATTTCAAGATATTAAAGGTGTAATATGAGTTTAAAAAATTCACTTTCTCCATTCGCATTTGGATTTTTTCAAAGAAAATGGGAAGAAAGATGCAGTAAACGAGGAGCAAAATGAAAGATTACAGCTAGACATGAAGAACATTTTGAGGAAGAGAAATATTAGTATGAGAACCGACTACTATTAAAGTTGAAAATAAACAATGCATGGCAAGTTCATAAAAAAAGGAACAAGAAATTTTGAAAAGAAAAGCGCTATTATATGGATTTGCAACCTTTTTAATAAACTTTATTATCATTAAATTCATGGTAAATTTAATATATGAAGGCAAATTATATGAGAAATAATAAAATAAAAGTGTTAAAATATTTTTATTTGTGTAGTTTTGCGAAAAAGTTCTGTTAGACAAAAAAAATTGTTTATTTTTTAAAATCAGTATTCAGTTTTATTCAATAATATAAAAATCAATCAAAATTAAAACAATACTCAAAAGTATTTTTGTACGCTTGTATAATTGTTGGTACCCACAATTTACTGACAGTCATAGAATATTAATAAAGTTAGAAGCAATCACAAAAAAAAGAGAGAGAGACTTAAAAAAATTTCGTTAATCATAAAAAAACGCAATTCAAACGTAGAGAATGAGCAGTGACGATTATTATTATTATAGATGCAGTTATAGAAAAGCACTTAATGGATATAATTCGGAAATTTTCTCTTTGAATTATTAGATAATGAGAAATAATTATTGCTCTTAAAATTAATTAACTTTAGGATTAAATTTGTTTTGAAGTATAAATATATGACTAATATTTAATAAAAATTATTACTTGTTTCATCTGAATTTAAAAGAGAAATCCTAGCTTCAGATATGTGACATTTATGATATAGAAACTGCTTTTAATGCCCCCCTTGTCGCCGCAATAGTGACTAAATTTCATTTAAATTAAATATTTAATACCTAATTTTATATTCGTGATAATATTTAATTTCAGATAAATCATTTAAAATTAACTTTAAATCCACAATCCGCCAAATAGATATTAAACATTATGTATTTCTGTATTAACGTTATGTATTATTAAACCTTATGTATTTCTGTGTATTATATACATGAATCATTGTAATGGAAACCAGCCCTGTAACATCATAATGCTATTAAAAATGTAAACGTCCAATTCATCCATTTTTGTTTCATTCATCCAAAAATCGCACCCAGGTTCACATTCCTAACGTCTGAAGTATTTTTGAGTAAAGTTTGGTATCTTTAGAACAGATTGTCTGCCCTGTAGAACGTCAACAGACTACATGCAGATACACATATATTCATCTTTATTATTAGATGAGACAGGGATAAAGGAACCATGTCATTAGAATTTGCTTTACTGAAATTTGTTGTTAAAATTAACGAGAAATTAGTGTTTAAGTTAAACAAGTTTGTTCTGTTTAATGCCTATTTAAAAAAAAAACCTTGAAACTATTTGGTTATTCTGATCTGGGAAATCCAATTGCAGAATATTAATTTAGACCAAAGAGACCATGTTTGAGAATATGACGTTATCAATTTAGCGAATAAAACAAGCTCGTTTGTAGTCACTTCCAAAAGTAAAAAACTATTAATATTATCAATATTTTATTTTATTCTTTTGATATTTATGGAATTTTCTCATTGTATCTTTATTAGGATTTTCACTAGGCATTTGATACTTTTCCAATTTTAGTTCTTTTTCACATTGAAAAAGTTGCTTTGAATTCGTGTGTTGACGCCGTGTTCTCTATTTCTTTTGCACATCTAGCTCTATTTGTCATGTTAAATCACCATACAATAAATCTTACGAACATTATAAATTCGAATATTCCGAATACATTTGATTTAAAAACAAAATTTGCATTACCTTATTCTTACTTTTATATTTTATTCCTGAATAAATAATAAAATTTTTATTAATTCTTTCTCAACTCAAGATTAACACAATTTTAAAAAATTACAATTAAAAAATTTATTTGAAGTCAGCAGTGTTAGAAGTACTAAGAGTGCTTCAACTTTCTTTTGATTTTAGAAACAGAAGTGAAATTAATGTGAAATCATTTCGTGTATAAAGTACTGAAGAATAGAAATAGGATTAAAATATTTCGCATTATATTCGCTCAAAAAGATGCATAGGGAAAGTTGCAATGATCAATCTGCGATACTAATAGTTATTCTGAAAAGTATATAAATTCTTTTTCACCTAGACAGAATAATGATGTCCTGTGTACATCGTTATTCATTCTTTAGTTATCCTTACTCTGTCTGAGAAAATGTTGATGATATTCATATAAGGAGCTGAGAGAATTTTGTCTGTTTTCTTAACAAGTATGGAAAATAATTCTATGGTTAGCTTAAAATTTATTCTATTATTTTTCTAATTCTATTTAAACTAATCATCTAATCCAATTCATTTTTTCCATTTCACCCAAATAAAAGGAAAAGCTCTATCTTACATTATTTCTCTAACGACATGTTTTTCTTATTGAACTTTTGCTTAAAACTGTGTTTTTTAATTACATACAAGAATAAAAATCAGCAAATTTGTTTCGAATAAATATTCAATCAAACATTTTTTTATGTACAGCAATTTTTCTCGTACTATTCAACGAAATGTTTTTGTAATGATTTGATAATTGCTGATGTATTTGTTGTTTTTTTTTCCACACGAAAATCAAAATGAATTAATAAATTGTACAAATTCAGTTCCGAGTTAATTTACAATTGCGTCATATCACGAGAATTTAAAATATTTTAGAATAAAATTTCTTAAATTAAGAAATTTGCACATTAACCAGCAGCAAACCAAGGTATCAAAAGAAATTCACTGAAATAATGGAATTTTGTTAAAGTAAAATTCTACAAAAACAAAGGTCAAAATTTTTAATTGAAAATTTATTTGGAATTTTATCTGAATTTAAAACTTATTTCCTAATGATTTTTCACTAGAATATGAAATTAAAACTAGGTTTCTTTTACTTATAATGATGACGTAAAAAATTTCGAGTTGATGTAAAATAAAGCAATATCTGTAAAAGAAATTCCAGTTTTCTCCTTCCCTTCATTTTAACGAGGCCATTCATAGTTTAACAACATTCCTGCTTCTTATTCAAGCAAATGTTTTTAATAGCATCTCTATAAATAATTGTATAGTATTCAAAATCTATTTTTTCACTGACAATTTGTCATTTTTGGCTTATGATTTCTTAATTAATTCTGTTATTTTTTGTAGATAATTTTGGTAGCCATTATACGAAAACAACCACTTTAAAATTCGAAGTATGTCTATTCTGTAGGATTCTTTTTGATTTTCAAATAATACAGAAAAATGTCTTGATTAAGTTCAAACCAAAATCTGCTATGACAGCTTTACAAAAATGGTTTTACAGTTCGAATATAAATCAAATAGCGCTATATTAATCCATAAACTTTAAAAAATATTTATTATTATTTTTAGTTGGATGAAAGTCATTGTTTGTCCTTGAGTTACTGACACTTTGGGTAGAGTTTGAATTATGGTCAGATAATGATGATTGGCATGACTTTCTCCAAGAAAATTTTGAGCATTTAATGTTCACATGATTATATTAATATTCTCTCAAACATACAAAACAGATTCTAAAAGCAAATTATATTCTTAAAGATTGGAAATCTAGAATATTCAATTTTCTGAATGACAATTTATGGTATATAAACGTCATGTATTTCTTTTCTAATGTTTGCAAAAATTTATCTTATAAAATGCCAGTTGATTTGTAGAGATATTTTCATGCGTTTTCTTAGTAATTTTCTGAAAGACAAATATGTTCTTAGTAATTATTTATTCAATGACGCAACTAGGGCGAGGCAAACAGAGTACCATGCTCTGGGCACCATTATCAGAGATAAATCCATTACTTTTAAGAGGAATGTACAAATTTTTTTTATTTGCTGTTATATCCCAGATTCTTAAACTCTTCGTATAGATCATACGCGTTTTACTCACAAACATTTGTTGTTTAGAGATGAAGTACCGATATGTCCGATATTCCATGTAGACTTTACCGTTTTACACATTTTAATACAATGTCCCTCATTTAATCATCGCAATCATTTGTTTTCTTCGTCATCATCATTAACGCTTCTAGACTTAGGGGGTGAATATCCCCAACAAAGTATTTTTCGTTTCTTGAAAATCATTGGTTTTTATAATTCTATTTAGATTTTATTGCTTTTTGAAACCGTCTCTGCTCCGATTTCTTGTTTTACTTACCAATTTTACATGTTGAATTTTAAAAACATTGCAAAATTCAATCTGTTTTTTTATCTGGCTTTTAAACTGCTATTGAATTGATTTTAACCATTTGCCTGTCGTACTTAGCCAAAATTTGACTCTTGAGCTAATAAAATCCAATAAATCAATCAACTCAGATTCTTAAAAAGTGAAATGTCTCTAACAAAATTTGTTAGAGAAAATAAAGAGAAAAGTTTTTTTGATAACCTAGGAGCCTATTGAAGCTAGATTTCTCGAAAGAAAATACAGTGTATTGACACTTTGACAAACAAAGTGACAGCACTAAAGGTATGATTATCCAAAACCTCATCTCTAAAAGAGGAAAATCGTTGATTAGGTCTTTTACAAAGATTTGTATATCTAGGAGAATGAGATACACTTGATCACTGTCTGATCTTCGTAGAAAATGGCAGATAATACGCCAATTAACTTTACCGAATATCTCATGATTTTACACGGTAAGTATGAGAATAGAATGAATTAATTTCTATATTTTATAATTATCTCATATTTGCTCCTTCTAAGGTTTGTGGCAAGCAATTAAACAAAAAAGAATATTTCCAAATTTCATTTTACAGAAATTAAGGATGGAATAAAATACTTTCACTCTTTTCGTAAAGTTTAAAGAGAATCGGTTTCGTAAAAGAAGTAAATTCTTAATACTGTCTCGCTTTCTTTATTCTGTTTTAATTGTGAACATTTACATACAATGGCATAATTCTGTGTTTCCTTGTAAGAAATAAATCATCACCCTTTGCTAACTGAGGGATGTTATCTAAAAGATCATTTACATTTTTTTTTAATTCTAAATATTTATCCTTTAGGGAGTGAAGCAATTAAAATACAGTGAATTCTTGCTTCCTGTTACGATTCTTTAAAAAGCTATAGTAAGAAATGGATTTTAAACTTTACAAATTTTGCGATTTACTAATTTTTTTTATTTTTTTTTTTTGAAGAGAACTGGAATTCAGTGCAGTAGTGACAATTGGCATTATATGCTATTGCCTAAAATTGCTTGGCTGAGAGAACGGCAGTGAAAAGATTTAAAAAATTGCTATTGGTCTAAATTCCAAATGAATAGTTTATAAAAAATACACAAAAGTCTGAAAATACAAATTCTATAGATTTTAAAATATAAGAATAGTATCAGCATTTTATCTAGTATAATTATTCGTGCACTATTCTCTTTCATTCTGTTCACTTAGTACAGTACGATTAATTCAGATAAACAAATGTCTGCACATAAATTAATTATTTGCCGAAAACCGGAAAAAAGCAAGATTTCAGTTGTTCCTTTTCCCGAAGTTAGCTGCAAATATACAATTATGACAAATGCTAAATAATCAAAAAATGAAAAATAATTTTGCTTTCTCATTGTATATTTATTGCATGTTCTTTTACAGTGAACTATGAATTTCTAAATAATTCCTTAGAAATATTGATTTGTCACAATCAAAGCAAAAGGGAATTGTCTTTCTTCCCACCACCCCTAGTCACTCATGTTTTCATAGGAAGAGCATCTGCCGATGTATCTTCTAATTCCTAACTACAACATATATACACAAAAATATTATATCAGTAGTCTTCAAACAAAACTTTGAGCATTTTATCTTTTAGGAGATTTAAATGGAATTAAAAACTATGTCACAACATTAGCTTTTAAAATAAATTTTTCAGTTGTACACGCTTGGTAATTTGAATGTAGTGAATTCTTCAGTTTGAGACTATTGCACAGTTTTCCAGAAAACTGATTGATTTGTTCTAGAAAAAAAAGATAAAAATCAAAATTATTCCAAATCTCCAGCAGTGCTTATTCATGCTCCACTTAAATAGAGTCTGAGGGAGGTCGCAAGTGCAGTAAATAAAGCAGCCTTTCATTTGTCGCTCCATCTCAGCGGAAAACCAAACGCCACATCGGAAGACATCTAGACAATTCAGTAGGAACCAAGCGTGATTGATAATGTGAAACAATATGACAACATTGTGTTTCTTTGTATCAAAATTCGTACCGTCAGTAATTAGTGAATGAGCACTAAAGGAGGTGGCGAAGGAACCCGCGCATACACAGAGACGGACAAAAAAAATATGCAGACGGCCTCTTAAAAAAAGAAAAAATAGCAAAGGAGGAATAGCTTCAGACACAAAGTAACAAAATTACCTACCGCGATTGTGGCATCAGTAATATTTCTCAGACGATGCGTGTAAGTATACCCCGATATTGCTCGTTATATTGAGATTGATCACTGTTTACGAAATAAAACGCGGAATTTTAAAAATACTGAATTACAGCTTCGAGTGGGCTTCCTTCTTCATTTCGAGCGTCCTGACAATGATTGATGGGCGAGTTACTTCTAGCTCCTAGAAGGTCGAGAGTTTGTAAGGAGGGGTATAAAAAAATAAAAATGCTCGAGGATGCCGCGACATTTCAACAGAAACGTTATTGCTGCAGCAACGAACAGGACTTCCTCGAGTGTTCTGCTGGCAGGCTTCGCTTTCTTCTTCTGCTAGTAGACATGGTGCACCAAATATCGGTGATGTCATGCCATTGTGCCTTCTTTTGTCAGACAAAGAAGAAAGGTTACGCAACTGTAAATTGTAGTGTCTCAGTCGTTTCCTTACTTTGCACTGCTTGATCTAAATTGCTCTATTTTGAAAAAGTCAACAGCCGAATGCTTTTGTATCTTCGAATAAAATGTTTGCCATTTCTAATTTTGACTTAATATTTTGTTCTCACTAATAAAATAATTCCTTTTTAATAAATTCGCAAAAGATTTTTCGCAGTCAGTGACGGATTTTAGATTAGGCAGCAGCCTAAGACCGCTAGGCTGAGAAGGTGCCTCAAAGCAAGCCGATTAAAAAACATTTTCCTAGTTCCTAAATAAATAAGTTTATAAAAAATACAAATTTTGTGAGTGTTAAAATATTTGAAAAAAAACTATCAAGTAGTCAGTCTCTTGTGTTTCATTATGTTCACTTAGTTATTATTGAATGTTTATAAATTCTGAACCTCTGAACCAATAATATTGTATATAAAAATGGATACTGGGAAGACGAATTATTAAAAATTAGGACGATATATTTTTACAATAAATAATAATTTAAATTTATTAAAAATATGTGGATATGTAAAACTGAACTGATCATCTTATCAAAAGAAAGGACCTCATAATGCGGATTGCCTAGGGTCACAAAATACTTAAATCCACCCCTCGACATGTTCTCGAGATACTAGTGATAATTCATTTTTAGCAAGAAAAAAAATCGGTAAATTTTTGAAGGACTTTTTTTTTTTTTTTTTGCTGAAAATAGTAATTACAATGATCTAAAGAGGAATTTCAAAGAACTGGGGATTTCCACATCTTTCCTAGACAATAAACAAAATACCATAAATCTTGCATTTGTCAGTAAGTTTTAATTTCGTATATTTTCTCTCCGGTGGGTTCTCATAGTTTTATACCTCTTCCGAATCAGTGGTATATGCAGTATTTTGTACCTCTAGACAGTGTACATTATGAGACCTCTCTTTTATAAGCTCAACAAATGTGTTTCTTAGTTCAATGAATCGCTTACTTAATGAACATGCTAGGGATTAATATTTTCGTATAATTTTCTTTATTTCAAATACTGCATTTTAAGAGAATGCATATTTTTTATTTATCAGTTTATTTATACGGCTCCTGATTGTGTGACATTGACATTTGTAAAATATATTAATTAAGCTGAAGCTCAGTATTTATAAATATTGTAACAAACGAGTGAATGTAACAGAACGAATGTGTACCTATCAATTATTGGTCAGAGAGTCAATATTGTCCTAAATCTTTTAATACATATAATTTACATTTTTCATAAATTCAGCTATTTGGTAACTAGACTAATATTATTTTTTAATCGATCAGTCTGAGGTCCTCTTCAGTCTAGTAACTATAGGCCTTGTCAGCGTAGTCGGAAACCTGCCACTGTACCGGCCACATAAGTAAATCAATCTATCATATGAATTCCCTTAAATTAAAATATGGTCCAATCATAACAAGTTAAAATTCTCTGATTAAATATTCATTTTGAGTACGGTTTTGAAGTTAATTACCTTTCTCAAAAACATTTCAGATACAATCGCTGGATATTTTTTTTTTTTTGCCTATTTTACATATGTTTTTCTTTAATACATCTTCCTTGCTTCTGTATAGTTTTTTCAGATTTGTGATTTTGATAATCAAATTTCATTTTTCAAAGATAATTATTTTTTTATTATTAAGACAAACAGCGCCCTCTATAGTAAAAAGTTAAAAACGGTGATTTAAAGTCTATTATTTCTCTAGATTCATCATTTCGAGCTTTGCAAATGATTTTCAGAAATTTTAATAAACAATTAATAAACTATTTTAATGCTCTTCTTTACATAAGAATCCTTTCCTGGAACTTATGCGACTTGTAAAAGAAAAATTTAATTCAGTAAAAAAAAAATATTCAGCAGCATTCTATCACTCATAATTTTTATTACCTTTTTCATTGTAAAATTTATTTAAAAAATGCTTTGTTCCAAAAATTTATAGATCAGAGACAGAAATAATTTATTAAATAATTAAAAGCTATCTATTCAATTCAGTAGCATATTCCAATTTTGTCCAAAGTTTAAATTAACTATTTCCTCTAAAATATCAAGCAGTTCTATTTTAGAAAAAAAGTAGCAGTTTATATTTTATTTAAATCTCAGTTTTATATTTATAATAATAAAAAGAAATCGATGTTATTTGTTTGAAAACTGTCTTTCACATTTTTACTAACCATTCATTAAACAAGAGTTGCGGTTAAAAAATAACCGGATTGATGTTTTCGAAATTTGAATGTTTAATTTTTAACAACTTCAAAATTAATTCAGTTTTACTCCATCCCTACATGACTTCATACAAACATTCTAAAGTTCGATGCCGTTTTTTATTTCATTTACTGAAAATCTTTTCATTAACTCCACCCCTTTTGCTTTCACTGCATCTACAATCTCCAACCTGGGTTCTTTCAGTCCTGACCTAGCCATAAGAAATTAATAAAAATCTCTTTGGGGACAAGATGAAGTGATAAGATTAGTGTTTCAAGATGGGCTTTCTGTTTGGGGCAGAATCACCTTAATAGATATCGCAATAAAATAATTAATAGAAAGGCTTTTAAACTATTTATTCTCATTAAAAGTTACATGAGATTATGAACATTATTTACAATCAAATAATTACTTAGGATACGAATTATTAGGCTACCTGTCGCTTTCCATTCAGATATTTCTGATGCTCGACACACAATCACCACACTTGCAGGTATTTAAGAAGATTCTCAACAGTGCCATCTGGAAGAGGAGAAATCTGTAACAGACACCTGAATTGTAAGCTTTGACTTGCTGGTGAGGACAATACTTGTTTCACCACAGATTAGATCGCTTCCTTAGTACCCATTCAAGCAGAATTGTAAAGACATTGTGTAATATTGTTCGTTGATTCTTTGATCAATATAAACAATCCTTAAGATCCGTGGTGGTTTCGATATTTTAAGATTCTTGGCTGTTTCCATTATAAGACTTTTCTTTAAATGGATGGGACAATTTAATTCCACATTTCAACAAATTTTTAACATGTTAATGATTTATTTCAGGTTAATCTTTTGGTCTATGTTGAAAAGTTATATTATGTATATATTGCTAAAATATCAAATATATATTTTATTCCGTATTATTAATTTCTGAGCAGTCTTCTTCATAAATCTGTTTGAAATTTGTCTCTAAGCCTATTTTTTTGGGAAGTTACATTGATTTTTATACTTGCATAATAAATGTTTTAATGACGTTTTCTCAAATTCTACATTTTTGCAGAATTTTCTTACAGAAAATATTGCAAATTAAAATCTAAAGCACCTATACTTTTTGTTCAAATTCGGTGTAATAATTTCTCCATGTGTTCTGCAGCTCCTGAACTAGAGAATAAGCAACTATTAACATAAGTATTAAAAATATTTTATAGTTCTTTTGACGCTTCCCAATGCGAAACCCTCTAGCATTTCATGTATCTATCATTTGATTCTCAACATTCAAAAATTGGGTACAAATACAGATTATTCTTTTAGCTTAATATCTATATTACATAATTCTTGAACTATCAGCAAAATTTTGAACAAATCATTAGATAAATTTTTTAACTAGAAAGTTTTTGTTTTATTTCTCTTTTTAACAAAAAGAAGTCACTTTTTTTTCCTTTTCTTAAAATTTTTGACATTGGTTTGATAATTGGTTTATTTTGATTTCACTGACGTTCTTTCATTTTTTTTAAGTAAAGATCAAAAAAAGATATTTCAGTTTTACAGCACTATGTAAAATATTCATCCTGAATGTACTGAATTACCTTAATTTTATTAACTTGTTGAAATTATGTAATATCTCTAGACTACCTGGAATCCACATTTGCATATATTATTATTGATGTTCGGTATTTATAAAAACTAAAAACGAAAATTATAAGAACTTACCCAATTAAACATGAAAATCTGATGTTATCCTGATATTTTATAATTGTATTTTTAATAATTTGTATTTTTACATATTTATTTATTTATTCGAAAAAAATGATGTTTAATTGACCTGCTTGCGGTTCCTTCTCAGTCTAGTGGCTCTAGGTGGCTGCCTAGTCGAAAATCCGCTACTACCTTAGATATCAAAAATAAATATATCGGAACTTTGTTCAGTCAAGACGTGAGTCAAATCAAACTCTTTTCGACTTTATTCAAGCTTATCAAAAACCGATGTATTTCACAAACATTAACTTCCATATATCTGTTGCAATAATGAGTGTTTCGTCATGAATTTCCTATTTTTAAAGATTTTAACACGCAAAGCAGTACGAAATTAATAGTGACATCCTACGACATCGATAAATTATTACATATTCATGACTGATTATTTAATTTAACTTCATCAACATTGTGAGATTTTGTCGATGTTTCACAACATGTCGAATTTTTCACGTGCACCATTTGATCTGAAGAGTGTCGAAGATCTGCGATGCATCTAAGAAACTACATGAATTAAAGTCAATTCAATATTACAACTAATTCCTACCTGCCAGTTGAGAACGGGGAGTATAATACAACAGTGCAGTCATTAAAACAGTCATCCGTTAAAATTGAAATCTGGTCTATCCGTTAAGACTTCACACCATTTTGCATAAATCAGGGTTTTCCCGATTAACTTCTAAAAACAATAGGATTCTTGCAAATTAGCGCATGACTTAAATGCGCCAACTACTTACTTGTATTAGCTACAACAATGGGCCCTATGATACTTCTGCTAAATACAAATTATTTTTGAACAAAGTATTGAACATCAAATGAATTCCATTACTTTCTTAATGATTCGCAACTTTTGAAGCTGGGGTGCCATCTATTTTTACTAACAAATAAGAATTGTATAAAGAAAAATTCTTGACCTTACACATTATTTATGTTATTCAATTAAAAAAGCACTTAAATTTTCTTCTAGTTCAAAACATGTTACATGGTAATGTTTTAAAGCTGATTCGTATGTGGGATCTTCATTTGGTTCGATTGATCAGCCATTGATTTTATATTACAGGTTTGATAGAAAGAATACTAGGTTGAAAATACTGTCACGTTAATGAAAGAAATGGGAAAGTCTATTTTGAAGTTAGCGTTCAAAGAAAGAATTTCTTTTTATTGTTATTATAACCTTAACGTAGATAAAAGCGATTAACAGCCCTGACGGAACAATAAAACTGATCTGAATTTTATAACAATAATAAACATTTGTTCAAATTTGGTTTAAAATTAATTTAAAAAATAAGAGAAAAAAATGACTCAGAAACAAAATTATGTCATTCTAAAGTCGTTTCTTTTAAATTTTAACTGCCGTAAAACTGGCTTTTTTGCAATGCTATGTATGCTTCGAAGTCATCGAGAAAAGCATTCTCATTCAGTTCTTTTCTGGACACCCTGTAGTTTCTCTGCAATAGAAAGTCTCGTGTTGCGAAGCAGCCTTTAGAGATTTAGCACTTTTTAATATTGGACCTCGAAGAAATGATGACTTAAACTTAATGTTCAGTCATTAACTTGTAGATTTTTTTTCCCTGCCAAGTTTTAAAAGAATTTTCACTAAACTCCAGAAAATACTCGATTTTCAAGGTAGAAAGAACAGAGCAGAGTTGGTTCTATTTTCTCTGTATATATAATTAATATTGAATACTTTTTCCTCTACAATTTAAAAGCTGTTGGATATCTGTCACAAGTACCGCATAAAAATAGTGATTAAAAATACTGATTTTTCGAAAGAGAAATTGAAAATCGCCCGAAATTGAAGAGGTAACATCTAAATTGAAAACATAAAAGTTTATTGAGAATGGACATTAATTTTTAATTGTAGTTGAATAACCAACTTCATATCCTACATGTATCAAAGTAATGAGTTCTGACACAAAACAGATCCAATATGCGCAGTGGCTCCATTTAATAAAGATCTTGAACTAATTCCTATAGCAACGCAACACATTTCGGACTGATAGAAACATATCAAAAACGATTTGTTACAATTTTATGCCGCCAATCTTTTTCTTATCTTTACTCTTTAACACCTGTTGAATTGTAAAATCCGACTGTCGCGACTGCTAAAATCGCAAATTTAATTTCGATTCCACTAAATACCTTCAGCGTGCTTAAGGAGATTCAGGTTAAATCCGTAAAATCACTAACGTCTTCTTGATGATGTGGCAAAAATAGAATGGTTCGAAAAATAGAAAGCAGCTTAGCTAGATAAATGTCTAGTCTTAAAGTTCCTAAAATAGATCCAACACTCATTATATGGAAGTAAATGACCGATTGCCGATGGAATCCAGTCTTCATGCCGTGACTGTCAATTCCACAGCGATCCTAAATTAGACATAGACTGAGGTAGTTCCTATTAAATGACAGCGGCAATTTCCAATTTGTTTTTCTGCAGCTGCAAAAATGATCGCTTATCTAACTAATCATACCTGTGATTTTGAATTCTTGCATCATAAGACAAAAAAAAAATGTGCAAGATGACTGAATACTTAATGATTGTAATTTGGCATGTAAATATAAAAAATACTGATTACTTTTTATGTAACCAATAGCACTAAATGTTTGGTCCAATTTTGTATAGGAAAGTGAACTTAACTTTAAATATAAATTATACGATTTATAATATCAAAATATTATATCATATATTTATAATGTCAAAATCTCCTTGAAGATGGCAGCACGTTTATATTTTTCGTAGCGAGTGGATAGAATATTAATCACTTATTACACATTTTTTCTCATAAAAGTAAGCCAGTGTGCTAACAATAATACCTTTGATGTCAATAATTAATTATCATTATGATAACACTTTGAAAGCACATGAAGATAAATTAAAATCATTATGGCTATGTGTGGCACCAGTTGTTTAAGAGGAGTTATTCTACATTTCCTCTTAAACAACTGGGCCGAATTCATCCAAACTTTGAGCATGTATTACTTAAGACGAGAGAAAAAACACTGTAAACAAATGTAAAACTGTAAAAATACAAAAGTAAATTAATTATTCTTTTACTCAGAAATTAATTGAAGTTTTGTCAGTTTTCCAAAGTAACCTTGGAGAACATTATCTTAAAAGAAACATTTTTACAACATCTTAAAAATTCAAAATTTTATCTTTTCGATAATATCAATTTCGTCTCTGTGCACTTTTTCTCCAATATTTATTAACTTTTCAAAATATAATAAATAATTGAATGGATGTAGATAGTTTTAAAATAAGAAAATGTACAGGTACTCTGTTTCTAGGCAACGGTGAAATTTTGAACTACCCTACCTTTATTTTTTGATATTTTTTTTATACTTCTGGCAACGTTTTGATCGGTTTTCAAAGGCAATTTGTGTCCTATTTGTAGCATTTTTTTTTCGCTTGTTTAAAAACCACAATACACACAAATAATTGCTACCAGAACACATTGTTACTATTCTAGAATGACGCTAAAAGAAAAATTTTAAAGCCGATTATTAATATTTTATATCCGGAACTATCCTATTAATATAATTCATTGATATGAGAAAATAAGTTATTAGGATGTTGTACTTTTTTTCATGAATAAAATAAATTTAATTATCAAATTAAAATTCACTTAAATTTTCTGCGTTTGGATGAGACCTGCAATCAATTAATGTTAGAATTCGATTATTCTAACTTGGCATCAAGGCATACCTTCTTGGGATGACTAGAAATTGTTTTTGTTGCCTCTTTAAGTTAATTTAATTTTGTGACTCCATTTGATTTGCAAGAACCATGTTTGATTTCCAAGAAGGAAAGAAGTATCTTTAAAGTTTCAGTGTATTAATATTAGGATTTTTTATCTATTCAATTTAGTTTATAGAAAAGTGGAATCAAAAAATTTTCCGCAGCAGTATGATTAACAAGTCATCGGGTATTGCAAACTGTATAAAGTATTCGTATTTTTTAAAAAACATTGTAATTTTACCATTATGTTTAAAATAGCATTTAAACTGTTAACTTCTTTTGGGTGAGAAAAAAAAACCCTTTTAAATATGATTCGAAATTAAATGCTTTTGATTTTTTTTTTATTTTGTTATAAAATTTTCACGCAAGAACTTTAAATAGATAAAAACTTAAATCAATAAAAAAAATTTGGTTTTTGAATTTGGAATTAAAAAAAGAGGATGAAAAATTTACCTTGTTTAACCGTCCGATACAGAGCTTAATTCAATGCAGCCGAATGATGAAGCCCTGTTTCGGAACTGAAGTGGTTCAAGATTCGAAACCAATACCATCGATGAACCGCCGTGTATAGAATACATAGTCCTAGGTTAATTCGTCAAGGTTCTCTCGCTGATAAAACGTGGAAGTTTAGAGAGGGCCGTTTTTAGTATATATAAGGGGTGGCGAATCTTTATGGATCAACGTGCCATTTTTTCTAAAGAAATGTTTAATGAGGTATAGACGTGCCGTCAAATAATTTTGACTTGTGATTATTGGGTAAATAATAAGACAAAATACTAACAACTCTTTATTTACTATGAAAAAATACATTTTGTACTGTATAGTAGTAAAGGTTTTAGTTATAAGTGTAATTCAAATTAAAGTAACATTAGTGTGGCCTCTTTTGTTGCAGATTAGGTGACAACTTATAATTTATATTAGGATGGCAAGATGTTACTTTTCGCAGAATGCATGCTGAATTGGAGTCATCTGCCAAACGATTTCTAAACGAGTCTTTAATGTTATTCATTTCTGAAAATAATGACTCGCAAGCATAGGTAGATGAAAATATGATTAAAATAGCATGGACCAGCTTCACCAAACCGTTAATGTGTCTGGAATCGAATTCCAAGTTTCCAAAATTTCGTTACTGGCATATTTACTTATATTGCTTGTTAATCTTTCTGCTTCAATTAATTCCAACTTTTTCCTTGTTTCAATACATTTTTCAATCTATACGGACTGGAAATCAATCAGTTGCATTTCAAATTCTTTAATTTCCAACTAATAGAATTGGGACTAATTCAATTTATCAAATGAAGTCACATCAGGGTACATAATAAACTTGAGCTTTCCGATAATTCTTTGAACTGAGAACATCTCGCTGAAAATTCCTTGATTGAAGAATCAATTACGGAAATAAATTCTTCAATAACTTTTTCTTCGTCTAGTTTCTCATGTGCATCTAAATCTTTGATATATATATATATATATATATATATATATATATATATATATATATATATATATATATATATATATATATATATATATATATATTCAAATTTAGGAAGTACTTGTAGTTTCTTGTAATAATATCGTTCCTGAAAACATGCAGTCCAACGCCAAAAAAGTGAATGAGGTCCATCATGACGATAACTGTTTAATTTGTGCCTTGAAGTTTTACTTTCAATTCATTGAAATGTTGGCATGTGTCTGTTAAAACATTCATTTTGAGAGCCACATAATATCCTCATTTTGCAGAAACAGCCTGATTTCTTCCAAGCAGTCGACAAATCTTTGAAGTACGTTCCCGCGTCTCAACCAGCGAACATTATTAAACATTAGTAAGCCATTATACACCAAGTTGACTTCATCCACAAAGCTTCAATTAAAGTCTTTTCGCTTACTTCAAACCTATTCCATCATTATTACTTTCGCTTATTTAAAGCCTACGACGATATGAGGTTAACTATTTTTGTGACTAATGCCTTTACATTATCGAGAAATGTTAAAGCACTCTTAACACAAGGCTTGTTGGTGAATAATGCAGTGAAATTCAAGAATCGAATGCCCTCCCTACGTCTGTTTGAAATAAACTAATGAAAACATTTTTTTTTTTTCTTTCTCAGCAAGCGAATTTTTAACAGCCGTACAAATGCTTTTTAAAAACTGGAATGGGAACAATCGCATTTGTTCGTAATACTTTATAGTGAACTTTGTTATTTTGAACCAAAATGCAAACCGTTTTGATCGGTGGTGTACACAAAATATTGTGTCGCGTGCCACTGGTTTGGAATTCCTGGTATATATCCACGCCACAAAATAATCTAATGTTGTTTTAAAGCCTAACATATATATATATATATATATATATATATATATATATATATATATATATATATATTAATAATAAAGATGTGTGAAAGTTGGACTAACTTTAGTTGCAATTTAAATGCAATGTGTGCAAATAAATCAAAATACTTACACAACGAAACGAAATGTTATCTATACGCAACAACGCTATAAAATCAAAAATAACTATGCATTGCATAATAAATAAGCAACTCCTGTCAGATTATAAAGAGTAATTGAGGCTAATGGCGGTTTCCTAATTAGGCAGCTGCCTAGAGTCTTCCGCTCGTTAGGCGATTTGAAATATCATTATCCTAGCTCCCAAATAAATACATTTTTAAAAAGTGCTAATACCATGATTACAAAATATTAGGATAATATTAACATTTTGTCAAGTATTACATTCCTCTATGTGTGTCATCACTTTCAATTAATTATTGCATTTATAAATATCTAACTTCTATTTAAATAATATTGTATACAAAGCATTGATATAGTGCAGTCATAAGCTCATAATACAAATAATCATATCTCGCAAAGCAACTTAAAAAGTTAACTCATAACTCATTAATATGATGATTAAATTAAAAGTATGATAAAATTTGCCAGTTTATCAAAAGATGAGCGTAATAATGCACACGCTGTAAAATGTCTAAATTTGCCAAGGGATTCGGATAAGAATTTTACGTTGTCAAGTAAAAACAATCAAGCTTATCAAAATTATCCGATTTCGGAACTAAATATATCCAGAATTTAACTGTACAGTTAATGTATAGTTTATTAAAGGTCATAAAATTATTTCATACTGTAATTACTATTTAGCGTATCAATATTTGTGAAATATTCATAAAAATATACACTTTATAAAAAATTTATGCTTTTTTTTTATTATTCTCCTGCTAATTAGCAAGTTTGATCTTTCAAATCTTCAAAACTCCAATTATAAAAGGCAATAAAAATGCTTAATTATTTAATATTTTTATACAACAATAAATAATTGTAATTAATGTTTATTTACAATATCTATTTACATTATTTTGTATTTTTCCACTTTCCAATGATTTTACGTCATATGATAATTTGAGAATTATTATTTGATATTGATTATCTAGTTCAGTCGAATTATCATCAAAAGTATATAAAAAAACATATGGAAATGTGTTGAAAAATAATATATGTATTCAAATGGAAAAAATACATAACATTTTTATTGATCTTAGCTTTTACGTTGGTCATTACAAGCAGATCACTATACCAAGAAACAGAGTATCGGATCGAATAAAAATGCAGGGATGAAAATTATAAATTCTATTTTAAATTCACATTCAAATAAAAATTATAAACCGAGAAAGATAAGAGTAAACTAATAATAAGTTCCAGGTATTAAAAGAACTATAAAATGAGCTCCGAAGATTTACCCTTTAAAAGGCCATTTCTTTCTAGTCATGCTATATTAAAATATTTTTAAGATCGAAATTTTTTTAATAGAAGTAATTCATTTAGCTTATTAGGTAAATTTAATTTGATTTATTAATTAATTTGGTTAATTAATAATTAAGTAACAAATCAAGACATATCATTTTGTGTAAGAAACTGGATCTTTTAGGATATTGTCTTATTGAAAAATTAGTGAGAACTTATGCCAATCAACATAATTTCATTCAAAGATTGATGAACTTGGTGGGAAGCATACTTCCCATGGTTTTAGAAAGGGTTAAAGTAGTATATGTTAGATGTAAATTTTCAAAAAAAATTTTTTTTAATCTGAGAGAACATTTTTGCAATTTCACTTAAATGCATTTACGCAGATGGGAATGTCTAGTAAAAATCTTGCATCCATATCTGCATTATTTTTTGAAAAATTCAATTTTTTAGAGAAAAGAAAAAGATCGTCGAAAAGTTTTTATAAGCACTACTTTTCTGTTTGGTTCAAATTTTGGAGTCGGAAAAACAATTCTTAAAGTGTTTTCCTATAATTTCAGATTCTACAAAATGTTTTTCTACTGTTTCTGTATACTCATGATTTAAAAATAAGTGATGGAAATTATATTTGAATGTTTGGGTTTGTTTCCATTATATTTAAAAGTAATTTTCGCATTGAGAACAGTAAAGAATAATTTTGCAAAACTAATCGCGATACTTTTCTTACAATAAGAATAATACAAATTACTTTTTTTATCTTTAAAAGTTTGGTACCATTTAATAAAATGTTTTACTAATTACTATTCTAATTTCAATATCTGATTAGATTCAAGTTTCGTTTTGAAACTATAGAGAAAAACTATTCTGGAATCGAATACATTTATTTTAAACAATGATCGGATAAGAAGGATATAGTAAAACATTTCTTCATCTCGAATTTTAAGAGCTTTAATATAAAATTTTGTTTGATTAAATAATATTTATCGATTTAAGAACATGATATTTTAATCTAGCTTAACCTCTTCAGAGACATTGACAAATATGTGTAGATTAGATTTTGCCTAAACAATGCCGAATTTATTTTGTGATCCCAAAAAGTGCACATTAAGAGATCACTTTTTAATAAAATAGAATATTTTAATATCGCAGCACAATTTTAATATGTTAATGATATGTTAGGTTAATATTTTTTTTTATTTTACTCATTTTGCTAATATGAATTTGTTTCCATTTATCCGTCATGACTTGAGAATAGTATTTATTAATTATTATTTTTATTAAAGTATTTATCAGTAGTATTTATTAATACAAAAAAAATTGCTGCTTAAAAATGGCTGTTATGAATGCAAATAATATAAATGATATTTTTAATATGTCTACAGCTAGGCATTTTTAAGCCGTTCTTTTATAAAACGATGAAAGTTGCTTAGATCCTAGTATTCTGATCATAAATTTTCCATATGTCTCGGTTAAAAATGATCACTTTATTTTGTTGAAATTTCTGAAGAATTTAAATGAGCGATTTTGACATACCTTACGAGAATGTGATTTTAATGAAGCGAAGTAGAATAATAGTGTTCTAAAAGAATTGACTGTATTGTAAAATGAGCCTTGAAATTCATTGAAAAAAAAGCGGAGGTTAAAACTGAAAAATAACGTTGTATCGTATAAATATTAAAAGATTGAAAGAAAAAAACTGCGTCTTGCGAAATGCATACAGTTCAATTGATTTTACTAAATCAGTAATTCAGTGGCGTAGCGAGGTTAATAGATGCACGGAGCACAACAGAATATTTTTTTCCCGACTTCCAGTCATCACCAGTGATTTGTAAATACAAAAAAAAAAAAAAAAAAAAAAAAACCTCGGTACATGACATTTTTTCGCCCCTTTTGATATTTCATTATAAAAAGTAGTATAAATAAAAGAATATTTTATTACATCGCTGTTAAAAAAAATTAACAGCAATAAAAAAATTTTTTAATTAATGCAAGTTCATTTTACTTTAAATTTTTGAAACAATGTCCGAAGGTCAGCTTTCAAAATGAAAGCAATTAAGTTTCATTGAGCTAATATGATTCTATAATTTTGTGTGAAAAAATATTGTAATTATCAAAAATATTCCAGCTAGAGATTTAGAAGAGATTTGAACCTTTAAGTTATTTTTTAGATCTGCTTATACAATTTTTTTTATTTATTTTTAGTCAAAATGTAGAGAATGCGTTCTGATTGATTTTGGCAAAACTCCATGTTTCAGAACCTCCCGAGTTCGAAAAATACATTTTGATATTGTGCCTGTTGGTCCATTTATCTCTCTGCGTCAAAAATGCTTTCAAGCAGACGAATGAAATTTTATACATAAATTTTAGACCCACTTCGTAGTTTTTTTTCATATTTTATACGAAATTGTTTCAGAAGTCTATTTGGCTGGTCGAATACAAATGAACTCGATAACGACAAAAAGTAAAGATCTAGATAAACAAAATTCGATAAGTATCTAAAATACAGATTCTTATAAAATTTTGAACCAAATCTATCTGGTTGGTTCGAAATTTCATAAGAATCCGTCTGTCAGCCTGTACTTCCTTATACATGCTAACACAATAACTCATAAACGCATTGTCTTAAATCAGTGAAATTCGGTATGTGATATTGTGACTACAACTATGACTCCATGCAAAATTTTGATTTCACTCGGTCGGGTAAAAGGTGTTCTAAAATACATGTTCTGTCTATAGATTAATAAATATGCATGATTCAAGCTGAAGATATGCATTTCACAATTGTTGCTTGCCAATATAAGATTTTTGCTCCCTTATCCAAGTTCCACACTTTTAGGCGGGGTATAAGGCCTAAAGGAGTAAGCGAGAAGGTATCGGGTAAACTATTCTTGCCGAATTCGAAATGTGTTTGTCTGTGCGTATGTGGGCACAAGGGCACAATAATTCAAAAAACGCAACCAGCTGAATAAATGGAATTTGAAATGTAGTCCTCGCGAATCCATCTTAAATTTTGAAATAATTCTGTCATGGACTGCACCCTTTATTAGTTTATCCATGTATTTATAAAACGCATTATTTCAAAATCACAAGTAGATAAATCAATAAAAATTTTAATGAAATAAGTCAATGATATTAAATCAAAACATACACTCGATTCACTTTTATATCTGAACATAAAAATCTTAACATTGGAAAAGCATAAAACATCCTATATTGAGAAATACTAGAAAGTCGAGACGTATTGGTCAAGCCAATTGATTTGGCTCCCGATTATTTTTTGATCTTACAAATACAGCAGTATATTTAGTAAAAGCAAAACTTAACGTGAAGGCATAATATATTTGTTTAATGTGGAACGAAAAATATACCAGCAGAAATTAGAGTTGAATATTGTTTCTCATTATTTTTATTTTAGATGATGACATAATACAATTGTTTTCATTTTTAGGTAGTCATTTTTTTAAATTTTATTACTGAAAGTACAGATACATTGCTGCAGTGGTATAAAAAGAGTATATGATATATTAGGCAGGTTATTTTTATACTATAATCATTTTTCTTTGGAAAGAAAATGAAATAAATGGGACAGAATTTTACCTCATTTTTCTCTACCCAAGACTGAGGCTTATTGCTATACATCAAACGTGCTGTTCTCTACTTTTTATCAAAAAAGCAAGCGAATATTTCTTGCATATTGATTGTGGACTTTATATATGGACTTTAAATTGCATTTTTCCCCCTTCATCTTCAGTGTAGTAATGTGATAGATAAAAATCTTAAAGGGAAATCTTTTTGTTTCGATGAGGAGTCTTTGTATTATTTAATTCAAATTATGTACTAGAAAGGATATGCTAATATATTAACACGATATCCAATGAATTAACAATAATCTAAGGATTTATTCAATAACTCCTTGACCAGAATATTAATCTTTATGGCACCTAAAATACATACGAGTTCTATCTTTCATTATTTAAGAATTTTTTTTGTGTGTGTTTGTTATTTGATTTTTGCTTTTAAAAAGTAAAATTATATGCCAAGATTTTTTAATGTTTTACATATCAATAGAAATATAAGCGCTTATTTTAACAAAAATGACTAAAAGTAATCAACGAATTTTCATACATTTTTCAGTGGTTTGGAATTTGTTGCAGCATGCTATCAATTCCCGTTATGAGGAAAATTTCAATACAGAATTTTCTCTTGCATAAATTCGGATAAAATAAAACAATCGATAACTTTTAAACGCCCAACTTCACGGGGCGAGCGTAAGGTGTTTGAGCAAACAAAAAAAAATTCACATTTTGCTATTTATTTTCGCGCCCTCTGTTTGATATTTCTAAACAATCAAGTCAACATGAAAAGGAATTATTATTTAAATCTAGGAATGGTATTTATCCGTGAAAGGTGAGTAAGGTAACCAGTGATATCCCCGCTCTCAAATTTTGGAATGGTGCAGTCGTAAAGATAAAATATTAAACTATTGTTTCATATTTTATTAACTGAATATAATAAGGGAGTGGAAATCAAAAAATAATACATCAGGCGATGCCTTTCACTAAATAAAAGAGTGAAACCTAATTTTAAGAAACTAAGTAGGTTACTTTATTCGTTAAATTGGCTCTTCCTGTATTACATTTGGAACTATATCTGGGGACCAGGTTACAATTTTTTTTTTACAATCGAATCATTGTGAGCTTTATTAAATTGAAAAGTTTATTATTTATTCTTCACTTATAATTCGAGCTTAAATTGGGCACTTTAGACGCAATCAGAGCATTTCTTGATCTAATTCAAGCTATATTTGTAACTTTTGTAGTGGAAAATAAGCTTTTTTATAAAGATATAATTGATGCTTATCAAGATGCTTTTACTATATACAATAATTAAATATCATTGTGTAAAAGATTTAAAAAATAATAACAAAATATTAACTAAATGTTGACAAAATAATGATTGTTTGAAAATTGTACAAATAAACAAAATTAATGTAGGTGCTTATTTTTTTCTAACGGAGAGAATATTGCACACAAAAAGCACGTTTTCAATATTTTTAGGAGATTCACAACCAACAAAACAATTTTTTAAACAAGGTTTTTTTTAAATTACTATATATCACAGAATAATATTTCTTCTATAAAAATATTGTCAATCTTTAACATAACAAGTTGTCAGAACTGTTGATTGCAAGCACCAGGGCTGAAATAAGTTCTTTAGAGATGCTTAGGCAATGTAAATCTTGCACCTTTCAAGATTCCAAAAATAGATATTTTTTAATTCATATTAATTTTAATTTCTACAGAAAGAGTTCTTAAACATGAAATTTTGACAAACTGAATTAACAAAACTTTTAATTTGAAGTCACTTTCTGGAGTGGTGATTTTAGTACCTCACCTATAAGAAGATTTTAAAAATTTTAAAGCAATTTTATACAAATTAGTTTTAAAAAATGACGAAACTTGTTTAACATAATCCAATATTATTTAATTATAGCATCGGATATTTTTTGAATTATATAAACTACATATTTCTTTAAAATTAGATAACAGTGCAATACAAACTTTAAAAAACGTAATTAAAAAGTACGAGGACAATCATTCTATTTTATAAACTTATTGAAGATACAAAATTAAATTACCTTCAAAACACTACAAACTTCACAACCTTCAATCCCCTCGCAATTACGAGGAATATAAATGAGGAGATTTTCAAGAACTTTCCGTCCCTATTTCTGCTATTATAACATTTTATTAAAAATGTGGAATTTTTTCATATACAATACAATATTAATTCAAAAAATACGTATTGAAATTATTATTATTGACCCAATAAATTCTATGAATAGTATGAATGTCAAGAGCTTACCTCTCCCTTTTCCGGTTATACGATATAGCAATCCAAATTTCTACTCGTTGAAACAATTGACAGAATACTTTTTTTCCTCACAAATTATATTTTTATTTTTCAGTCTCCATTAATAACAAGCTCGTTGCCATGACTCACGTATGATACTCGAACCATCTATATAATTAAATGACTTTTTCGATGGGACTATCTATCTGATGATCGTCTAATTAGAAAAGCAATTTGTTACAATAATCATGAATCACAAGCGAGTCGTGGCAGTCAGCATGTTAAAAAAAATTACTTTAAAAACGCCATGGCAAAAAATTTAAGATTGGATAACTCACTGTATAAAAATTGCTCCCATTCTCGACATCAGATTGCCAGAGTAGTCAGTGTTAGTTCCATTTCTATACCTGGGTTTAAATTACAGTTAGAGGGAGATAACATTCAAAGTATAGAAATATTGTTATACGGCGTAAATCGAAGAGATTGTTGTGTGACTACCCGTGCATAATTCCATAAGTGAGAAACTTCAAGAAATGGTTTGGCAGCAAGCATATTATTTTTTAGATTGGCAACATTCAGGCGATAATCATAACAAAAATTCGCACGTTTTCTCTGAAAACTACTGCAAAGAAATTGCTGAATACGCAAGTAAAAACAAAAGAAAAAAATTCATATTATTTGTGTTTTACTCTTAGAAGAAAGTATTTAATATCTTTTTCAGATGGCTATATAAAATAATGTGCTAAAACCAATCGTTCAAATATTTTCTATCTGTATTTATTCTCAAATCTTTTAAACCATTGAATTTTTCTTCAATTTGTATTGCGGATCTAGTGTGGAAAACCGCTATTTAACCTTGTTTTTTTCTTCTTTATATTATTACTCATTAATTGCATTTATTAAAAATAAAATTTTAAAACGGAAACGAATCATTTTCAGTTTGTTTTTAATTTATGTGAAATAAATACTTTCAAATATAATGCCGCGACTGCTAAGGTTTTTCGAATTTCAATTTGTATGCATTAGGCTGGTTCGAAAAATGTGAAAAGTCGTTCATTTACGCAAGTATTGTTTTTTTTGGGGGGGGGGCGATCCTAGTTGTGACATTCAATTCGACTGCCAAGCTCTGCTGGAGAACTCATCAGGTTGGCGATTTCGAAAGCAGTAAATGATTTTTCACTCACCTGTGATTCATATTTAAGTGCCCTGAAGATATAAAATGAAAAGCATTTTATAGTTTTTTTCAATTCAATAATTCTCATAAAATACTGTAATTTTCAAAATATATTGCTGATTTTGTCCAGTATTTTGCATGATATAGATATATGATCTTATGAAACGTTTTTATATTTGATAAATAAAATATAAATTTTTATCTCTCTAATCATTAGATTTCAAAGTTTTTAGAATATATATATAAAAAAATCTTTGTAAATCGGTGTCAAATAACAGAAGTGTTTTCTAATTGTACTATATCAACATACAAAGAATTCTTATCATTTTAGTTTATAAAGCCGATATCATTTATCAACAATAGTATTGTCTTCAATATTCTCATTTACTCTTAATTAGAAAGTCAAAATATTAATGAAATTTGAATGACAAAACTTCATTTTATTACTATCTCAACTTTGTAATGCTAACATTCTTCCTTGCTGTTCTGGATTAATGTCCATTACCAGCAGGTGTAAGCTCTTTTATTTATTTGTTTTGCTTTAAAAAAATTTTACAAATAATTCCGCATTTTTCATCACTTTTTTTTATGTAGGTAATATATTTTTAAAAAAAACACCTGAGTTATTTTTCTATGACATTTTATAAAATTTGCTATTTTTCTCTTCAGAACATGAAGATAATATGACCATTTTTTGGCAAATTTTGTAAGTTCATTCTTATTTTGTTTCCAGAAATATTTTTTTAAGAAGTGGAAAGCAAAAAGTTTCGTTTATTTTATTTATCATGTTATTACTTGAATAATATTTAGGGCTTTTTTTTTTCAATTAAGATCAAATTTAAGTTTTTAAATACAATTTTTCATTAAAGAATATAAAAGGCTTGCTTCTAAGGAAATGTACTAGCCTGATAATAATTGTAGACAAATTTTCTTTGTGCAAGATCAGTTGACTTTGTTTACTTGAATTGTCAATTTATGAAGTAATGGTGGTTTGTGCAGAACTATAGCAATCCATTAAATTATTTTTTATTTAATTTACTTGATTACATACTTTTCCATTGAAAATTGGAGGTTCTGTGCTTACTTTCTCACTTCAAAAGTTCAATAATTGGCAAAAATTTATTTATTTATTTATTTATTTATTTTTTTGAAGATAATGCAAAAAATAAATCAACAAGCAAGAGAAATGCAATTTAGAGTTGGTTATTAGACAGCCCATGAAAGCTGACTGCATGCACTATTAATTGATTCATTTGAAGACCAAAAGCAATCCTGAGTTAGAGTTATCCAAATTGTAGTTTAATCAATTTAGCTTCAAATATAGGCAACTGATCTTTTTATTATTATTATTCCCATCCAAATTTTGCCTTCATTCTCTCCATGTTTTTAATCCCTCCTCTGCTCTTTCCTGCTTTTTCTTATTAGCTGTTTATGAATTTCAGTTTCATTTCTTATTGTTGCAATAGAAACATACTTAGTTTATTGAATATTTATTTATATTAGATTAGAAAAAAGAGAAATTTTCTGCTAATTAGAAGAAATTTTTTTAAAGGATGAAACAATTATTATATGTAAAAAAACTATAATTATTGCAGATTTTCAAAAAAAAATGTTGTTGTTTTTTTCAGCTTTCTCTGAATAAAAAATAGAATTAAAAAATACAAGTTGTTTTATGCCATACTTGGATATTAGATAAATGATTTTATGCCATATATCTAAAGTCATCTGAGGCAATAAAATTTAATACAATTGAAAATTTTATTGCTATATTTATTCAACTTGCTTAGTTATGTGGCTGTAATGTAAAAAATACTTTATTATGTTTTTCATGTAGATAATGCACAGAATGTTAATACTGTGAATGATTTATGCCTTTTTGAAAAAATAAAAAAAAAAGCACAAAAATTCTGAAAAACATTTTAAAAACGTATTAAATATAATAAAGCTTGGCTATATTTAATATATTTCATTTTCAAAATTTCATATTTGGCTTTAAATTTCAAAAATTTAGGATGCTCATTAGAGCCATATTAAATCATCTAGAGGCTCTTAGACAATTGAAATCTCAGATTACCCTCCACTCCTTTTAAAACTAAGATATTTTTTTATCGGTTTTAATTTAATCTATATAAGCAGTTTTAAGTAACAAATACTGACAAACTGAAATAGGAAAACATTTGATTGTAAGAGTGCTGCCTTTAATATCTCGTCTGTAAAAAAAATTTAATTAAAACTTTTGTGTAATTTTCTAGAAGCAAGTTTAAATAAACATTTTTAACATATTCGAATTTTATTTAATTATAGGATTGAACAATTTTTTAATTATAGAGCAATATATTATAAAATTTACAGAACATAATTAACTAGGAATGTTATTAAAATTATATTCCATAATTTAAGGTATACATAGATAAATTCAAGTTTATAGCCTTTATATATTCAATAAAAATACAAATTTAAATTATTCTGGAAAAATTGCAGAAAAAAAAAATCTTGGTGCATTTCAAATGTATGAGACCTGTAGGCAGTTGCCTATGTAATAATCTAACCTTGTAGGTAAAATAACATTTTTTTAAACATGTGCTTATTTATAAATATTTTCTTTATAATTGCTTTGTTAATTTCTGATGACAAATTTGCATTACTGTAAAGCATGTATCTGCCTTATATTATTAAGCGTAATAGTAATTGCAGAGTGAACTATACTATATTGTGGTTATTACATCTTATACTTTGAAAAATTTGGAAAACATGGGAAATAATGATATTCACCTATTATCTCTAAAAATATAAATTGAAACAAAACCTGATTTAAGGACTTGTTAAGGTAAATTCTGAAAATTGTGGTTAAATGCAGGGAGCATTCTCGATGTAGAAATAAAATTTCATATTTTTACTTTGTAACTTTATTTTGCTTCATGTATTTTGGCTGTTATATAGCTAACTGAAACAAGATTAATAATATTTGTATAGTTATTGTATCATCTAAATTTATATTTTATTAAGAAAGTTTTTGGTGAATTCAATTGTTGAAAATATATGTAAGTTTCTCTTGATTTTTAAAGCATTTTATAATTTGTGTTTTTTAAAGGATCATGACACGTTGGGCCAGAGTTGGGAATAGTCAAAAACACAAGAAACTACCAGAAGATGCAACACCTTGGGAAGAATTTTGGCCGAATCAAAATCGAAATTCTACTAATAATGCAAATGAGACCAAAGTTAAGAGTGGACGGATGGAAAAAAGAAAACTGAAACAAGAGAAAAAGTTTGATGGAAAAAGAAAAAAATTTGAAAACCCAGAAAATAAAAATAATTCAAAATTTAAGAATATAGAACAAGAGAAAGGTGAATGTATTCAATCTTCATCCAAATTTTCTTCAAAAGAAATAAATGAAGGGCATTTAAGTACTGAGGCTGGTACTGAGCTTCAAAGATTGTCAAAGAAACAGTTAAAGAAAGAAAGAAAGAAAGCAAAATTAGAGCAATTAAAAAATATAGAATCAAATGATAATAATGTTTCAAATAATGTTGAAAGTACAGAAGTATCTCAGACTGATGACAAATCACCAAACGTGAAAGATTTCCTAGGTAAAAAGAAGCTTTTTATGAAAAAGCTTGAGAAAAAAAGGAAAGAAAATGGGATCTTACTTCTTCCTGCAAAAATAGAACGCAAGTTATATATTATTAAAAGAAGGTTGAGAGAAAAGGGTTTGCCCCCAGCAGCAATAAAAGATATTGCTAGGAAAGAGAGGAGGAAAGAAGAATTGAAATTTCGAAGATCAATGAGCACAAAGGTATGTAATAATACAAAGTTTAAAATTTATCTTCTCAGAATTTCTGTAGATTTGCTTTTTTTATTTATTATAATTCTGAAACCAAATTCATAGCTTTCAGAAATTTTAAAAGCAGCTAAAAATAATATCAATATTATTGTGTAACAGTAATAGTGATGTAAGTAAAGGAATGCTAGAAATTTCTATTCAAAGATAGCCTTTTCTTAGTTATTACTTGAAAATTTAAATTTCAAAACATTTAACAAAATATTGAACATTTTGTTTGAATAAATTATCTAGAAAGCTAGGTGAATGTGAATATTAAGCATATCTATATGTATTTGATGATTACATTGTTTGCTGTCAGCATGTGCAGTCTAAAAAGTGTATGACTGTTGAGAAGGGAGATGGCAATTTTCTTTTCCTTCAGATATCTCCCATCATAAAAGCAAATATTTGATTTAATTTAATTATAGTTTTAAACTTCCTATTCACAACATGTTTTTAATTATTAAAATCTTTTGGCACATAGAATTTGATGAATGAATAAGAAAATGAAGTATTAATAACTGAAAAGAAATTCAGTTAAATATAATTAGTTAGATTATTTTAATGAAATCTTTTAAATCCCAAAATTTTCTTATAACATTTGTGATATTTTTAAAATCTCAAAACATCAACTATGTGATTCTTTTAGGTGAACTCTGATAAAATCATGTCAAATTGTAACAACAACCTTTGTCATTAATCTAGAGATGAATTTTGTCACTAATCTGTTAGTGCTAACATTTAAGTCTGATAAAAGTTGGAGTCTTATAACTTAAGAGTACCACTATGCATATACATAACTAATGAATGTTCTTATACAAACTGAAAATTATCAATATATCATTAAAAATTATTAAAGTAGAATTTCAATATTTTTTTATTCACTGTTAGATTATAATAAAATAGGAAATACTATTTTTTCATACACTATTTTGAAAATCATGGAATTTGGTACAAGTAAGTAGTCAAGTTACAGACATAATTTATATCTAAATTAAGGTGACCATTCGTACTGATTTTACCAGTACAGTACTGGTTTTCAGGGCATAAGTCCTGGTTAGTCATTAAACAAAACCAGTACACGAAAAGTACTGGTTTTAGATTACAAAACATTAAAATAAAAAAAGTAATAAAATAAAAATAATAAAATTAGAACTGGCAACCCTGATAATTCCATGTGATATCGTCAGGTGTCGCATGAGCAGGGCCGCCACGAGATAGGTGGATTGAAATTTTTAAAGCCTTTAAAGAAAATGATGTGTCCAATAATATTGGCAAATTGGTAGAGTATTGCCTCTGTATGCCAGGAACTAATGCACCGACCGAACGGGATTTTTCTTCATTAAACAACATCTGGACTAGCGAGAAAACCCAATTGAAAGTGGAAACTTTGAAATCCTTGTTGATTGTCCAAAATAATTTAAATGCAACCTGTATGGAATTCTATGAAAATATACAGTAAAACAAAAATTTGTTAAAAGCAATTCATTCCTCAGAAAAATATAAAAAAACAAACTAAATTAAATAACTCCTTATGTTTTATTATATTAGGTATGACTTATCATGTTATGTTATGTTTATTATGTTTTATTTTTATATTGTAAAATCATATTTTAGTTTTCACATTTCTTGTGTTTAAATAAACGCAACATTTTTTGATATCTAAAAGTTTTTTATTTACTTAGGTATACAGATTGGCCGTTGGGTGAATTTTTGATAAAAATTTATAAAATTTGGGCGTAGCTGGTCAAAATTCCTGTTGTCCTGGTTTCAGGTTAAAAAAAAATGGTCACCTTAATCTAAATTAGAAAAATATATTTCAGTTAATGCTGCCTTTCTTCTGATGCCATTAGTTCTTTTTATGTTCAGACTTATATTGTAAAAAAATAATAATAATAGATAGTTGTATGTATATGGATAAACATATCATATGTATGTGATGCTGTTTTTCTTTAAAGAATTGTCTTTTTAAAAATGCCAATTTAATGTCATTCAAATTTTGACAGTTATTTTATTTTATTTATTTTTTCTTTAATTTTCAATTCTGTAGATTATTGATCAGTTAGATTAAGTTAAGTTCATTGTTGTACTGGAATTCAATTCTTTTTCATTGTTTCACTCAGTATCTAATATTTGCCCCCACCATTAAAAGCAATAAAAGAAGGTTATGTAGTTTACATTAGTACAGTACAATTAGAAATAAAGATGAAGTTGCTAATTTTTTTTAATAGCAGTTTGATGTCAGTGACATGAGTTCATTAGGTTGGTTTATATGCATAATGTTATATATATATGCAAGGGTTTCAAAATAACATGATTTTAATGTCTGCCACAATTTTATAGTCAAAATCATATAGATATATATAGAAGATTTAATTGAAATAGAACGATTATTCCTAGTAAATGAGCCTATTACTAAAGGATAGTAATAATAAAATAAAATATTTGATCCAATAAAATGGGAATAATGCATTTATGGTATTTTAAAAAATTTAATTTATTGTAATGAATTTTATAGAGATATATATTTTGAAAATGCAATCATATCCAACATTTAGTAAGAAAAATTATATTACACATAGAAATCTTAATCATCTTAAAATATCATTTATATGTTAGAACTGCATTTCTATTATTTGCTCATGCTACAAAATTATAATTTTTCTTATATTTATTTAGCCATGCTTCAACTGTCGACAAATAGGTCACCTTCTTGCTGAATGCCCCATGCCATTGGGTAACTCAAATCAAGAAACTGGTATTTGTTTCAAATGTGGATCAGCTGAGCATACATCTTATAAGTGTCCAGAAAAAATTGAAGGTATGTAACATTTTCTGTTATAGGTATCACCAAAATATTAGTGTGTATTTTTTTATTAAAATCATTATATTTCAATTCAAAACATTCTTTTATTCCTTTATATTTTATTATTTTTTTACATTACTTATTGTATTAAAAATGAAAAAAGGATCCTCTGTCTCTTAATTAAAAATTTCCAATTTCAATGTTTCTACAAAACGGTTGTTTGAATTCAACCATAAATGTTATTGTACAATGTATTCCTTTCTAAAAAATTCTTTAGTTAACTTTTTCCTTATGGACTGCACTCTGAAAATTATTCAGAATTACATTCTTTGATTAACTCTAAGTGATCTATAATCATTTCATTCACTCATCATACTGCATCACGAAATATTTGATATGTGAATTTCATTCTTAAAAAATGGAAAATAAGCATATTTTGTTTTTTATGAAGTTGCAAGGGATTATAAATTTTACCTAGCTAAATAAAATTTAAGATATATATATATATATATTGTCCTGGGACTTTCTCTAATGATTGTATTCCCTAAAGGTTAGTATGCAAAAAGATGAGTGGTTGTTATGGCTCCTAAACTCACAAATAATGTCAGTTCACTCTATTGCTGAATGTCCTTTCAGCTTTCTCTCTCTCTCTTTTCAAATCCAAGAATGAACAACTTAAGGAAAACTATCGGTTGAGACAAAACATTTCATTCTGAGAAAACTTCTCCTTTGCTTTGTATTACTTCCAAAAATTAACCTTTCTAAGCATGGTCTTATAAATAAATTCTGATTCTGCATTTAATAATCTCAAAATGCTTTTTAAAAGTTGTTTTTTTTATATACGATGATGGTTTGCATGCTAGTATTTATTGCAAGAAAATGTTTTAAAAATTTGTATTAAACTTTTCTCCCTATATAAAAAGATAAATTAAAACCATCGTGTTTTTATTCAATTCATTATATTGAATTTATTTTAAACTTTACTTTTTATGTGTTTAGCATGATTTTTTCCAAAATTTTCTTTATATATTGATACATTTTCAATAGCTACAATGTGACAATTACAACACCTATTACTTTATAAAATTATTCCTATTACTTTATTACTCTTATTATTTTATAATTGATTTAAAGACTCAAAAGCTATGATTCAATTTCTAAGCTAGTTAAGCATTATTTTTATAGCTTTCATTATTTAAAAATATTACTAATGTAAAAAGTTAATATGTATTGCATTATTTGTAGGTTATCCACTTGCAAAATGTTTTGTTTGTAAAGAACAAGGTCATATAAGCAAAGACTGCCCAAAAAATGACCATGGTGTTTATATTAAAGGTGAATGCTCTTTTTAATTTTTATTTTATATACATATAAGCTTACTATAAGAGATGGTTATTTACTTTTATTAAATTTAACATTCTAAAACAGGAGGCAAATGCAGTTTATGTGGAAATGTTAATCATTTGAAGAAAGATTGCCCAACTTTAAAGAAAAGAAATGGTAAGTTAAATTTTAAACAATTTTATCTGTAATTTCCAATGAAAATTGCTCATATATTCAGTGCTTCAGTCTTTGCAACATGAAAACATCATTAATTGAATAATACCAGACTAAAATTTTGGATCTTTACCTAACATTAAATTACTTATTTTTTATTTTAAATTCAATAATCACCATAATTACATTAACTTGTTTAATAATACAGCTGTGAGAATTTAATTTAAAAAAAAAATGTCAAGTATCCCACATATTTGACATAGATGGATCAGTCTTCTTTATCTTACATTCTTAATATAAATTTTAGCTTTTAACTAACTTATATAACTTAACTGGTAGCTTATGTATACTGTTACCTTTATCATAAACTAAAATAAGTAGCATTATAAGATTTACGTATATATTATATCTTAAAGATTAATTAAATTTCAAATATTGTGAAATAATCTACTTCAAAAAAGCCTAATTAAATGTTAAGGCTTAATTAAATTTCAAATATTATGAAATGACCTACTTCAAAATAGCCATATTGTTTTGTTTTAAATTTACAAGATTCTAATTTTTTTATGATGAAATATATTTGCATAAAAGAAAATTTTGCAGTATATTGTTATCAAAATGACTTCTTAAGGCCTTTTATTAAAATGTACCAAATAAAAGTTGAAACAAATATTTTTTTTTTACCTGTGCATATATTTCAAAATATTAAATAGTTTTGAAAAATAATTAATACCCTTGTACATTATCTTAATATCTGGCTGCTGAACAAGCAACATCACATATCTCTGTTTTTAAAATGTTGTAGAAAGAAGAAACTCGAAGCATTAGTATCATATTCATATCAAATATGAAAAAGAAACAAACAAAATGTTAGAACTACTTGCTTGACAAAAAATCCAGTTTCTTTTTTATATTGTAAAATTGAGATAGATGATATTGTTTGCTTGTTTAATGACAAATACATTAGAATACTTTGTCTTAGTAATTAAATAGCATCAAATTAAGACCTTCATAGAAAATTATATATTTCTATACAGTAGACTAAATAAAGAAAGCATATTAGTTAAAATATATTCCTTGAAAATTAATTTCTACCAGTATAGAAAATTTTAAAAATAATGTTTTAGAAGTTCTATTTTATAACTTCTTTAAGTAAAAGAAATTAATATTACCAATTGATGCTATAATAATACCAGTGTTGAAAATTAGTAGTTTTCCTCCAGTTTTAAAGATTTAATTAACAATTGCATTAGAGCTAGTTTTTTTCAGCTCACAATTCAGTGTTATGACTAACTACCAAAATAAAGAAAATTTTCTCTCTAGTTTTAATGAAATATCAAACAAACACTATTCTAAACATTCTATAGTAGGATTGATAAATTTCCCTTAAATTCCAAATTATCAATTAAATATTAAATACTTATATAATTAACCTTAAAAACTTAAACATAACTTTAAAAAATTACTGATAAATGTGAGAAACCAGAAGTAACATTTTTCTTATGAAGTGTCAATAATATGTATAAAATGTTATGTAGTATATAATTATAGCAGCAATCCTACTTAAAAATGTATACATTTATTACATGACAGTTGTGTGTATTATTGTTTATGTTCCTAAAAAATTTTCTATGCTTGGTATATGCCTTCATCAAATATTTTAAAGATTTAATCTCACCAGTCTAAAATATTTTAATTAATAGAAAAAATAATTGATTTTCTAACAGTCATCAGAAATTGAACTATGGATTCTATAAAATTCATAGTGTTGCTGTAGCTATATAGAATTGACATCCCATTGCTTATATTGGTGACTATAAAGAAGCAAAGATGTCACTACTATAAAAAAGGAAGACTGAATTCGTTTACATAAATAAATTAAGGGGGAAAAAAACATTGCTCATGTCATTTCAATCTAACACAATGCTTAGATTGTAAATAGGCAGATTAGATGGCCTGTGGCTGTATAATTCTGTCTAATTTAAATATTTTATATCAGTTTCTCTAGAAATGAATCCATGTGGCTATATAAAGCTAGCCACTTGACTTGCTTTATTGTGCCAGCCTCTTTTTGCCTTTAGAATGATGTGCAGATTGTCCTCGACTGCTGTGTAAAATGGGCCTATTTACATTAAATATTCTCTCACTGATATGATACAAAAGTTTAGAGGGGGGGGAGAATAAGGTATCATCCTTATTATCTGATTATGGTTCAAAATTATAAGTCCACCCTAAAATAATCTTTGTGTAACTTCAACACAAGATGCAAATATAACTAAGCTAAAAATTAGTAAATATCCAATATAGATGACAGCTGAATAAACTGTGTTTAAGTTTTAATAAAAAACTATGTATGCAATATAATTTATGAAATATTTATTATAATAAACAGTACGCATATTGAACATTTAAAACAAACTTATAAAAACAAATTATCTTTTTGTATAACAAAGCTGATGATATTGGTGATCAGTGAATTGTTTTCCAAAAGCAAAACTCTTTACAATAGTACAGTAAATCTGATACTGATGCCTTATGTTGCACAGTGATTTTTGAATTGTAAACATTCATTATCCATTGCATATCCAACAAACCCTCTCTGAAAATGGTATTGGAATATTTTCTTAATTAGTATGAAATTGGATGTGTGGTTTATTTTTTAGATGAAGAATCAGATATCACAGCTTATACTATTAATGAAGAAAAAAGTGTTGATGCAGAAATTATACCTACAGACGATACAAGGACTGATGTGAAAGAAACTATAAAGAAAAGAAAGAAGGCTAAACTTGTAAAATTTTAATGTACATATTTCTACAGCAGTAAATAAAACAAATGTATTTTATTGTATTTATTAATTATCTTACTTTTTGTTTTCATTATGAACTGAGATAATTATGATCAGTCTCCAAAATAGACTTTTTGAATTTTTCATAAGTCTATTATTTACTATTGCCATCACATATCAAACAAACGAAACTGCTAATGATTAAAGTGTAAAATTTTACTGTACTGAATCTCCAGATCTCAAAGTAATTTAAACTGAAGTATAAAAAGTTGCCAGCACATGAAAGCTAAGTCAATATATAATCTGTGCTAAAAATTTATATGCTTGAAATTTGTTTCCCCTATAAAGATGGTGCAAAATGTTCTGTTTTTATATAAGTGTTTAGAGATTTTAAAGTTCATAACATGTCATCACAGTTCTATTACAAATTTACAGAAGCCTTTAATGTACTAAATATATTAAGTAATGCTAGTTAATTATAACCAATGCATAAATATGGAAGATTTTTTTATGCAAGCCACATTTCAATCACATGGCAAATAATTCTGAAAAAAGAAACGGTAAATTTTGATAGTAAAATTTGATTAACAAAGGGTAAATCAATACTTAATATTTTCCTAAACCTTCATATATATATATATATATAAATGAACTTCTCTATTGCTCAGTTGGTAGAAACATAATCAGAATGTTAAATTTTTTACTATTGAAAGCTTGATAATTTTGACTACTTCAAACTAAAATATTAGATTTCTCAATACTATCCAAATTAATTTCTATTCTGGTTTTCTTTGTCTAATAACATTTTAAATGTTGCCATTAAGCTCTTGTCAAACTATTTTTCTTAAAAATTTGATTTTTATTATTGTAATTTCTAATTTTATGAAAATTACAATTATATATATATATATATTAAGAATATTTAACTTTTTTTTTCTTTAAAAGTCTTATTTTTAACTTCCTATTTCATTATGCATGTTTCAGTAAGTAAAGTATAAAAATAGTTTCAATGTGCAGTTACAGGTAGTAAATACTTAGCATGAGAGAAAAAATAGAAATTAAATCATATAAGCATAAAATATTTTTTTAATTTTATTAATGTACAAAGTATTACATTAGATTTGTGGATACATATTTATTTTACAATTGGCAAAATAATACACTGAAAAATTTTAAAATGCTTAGATACACAATTCTTACATAAAAATGAGTTAATATCACATATAAATAAGGTAAGAAAAAATAATATAAATATATTCTGTGCCATATTGATATGAAGACATGACTAAATATGAGATAGAAAAGATTAAATTCACAGTATTCAATTTGAATTTTTATTTCATCAAAATTACAACTGAAATGGTGATAAGTTCAGTATTTTTCAATATACCCTTATAAAATACATATTTTTCCTAATAAACTTTCTAGAATCAACATTCATATATAAGATGTATAGTTCATTCATTCTAAGCTAATAAAATTGTTGATATTTTATTTTTCTATAAATGATTGGCATATAAGAATAGAAATTTTAGATATGAAAAAATAATTTCAAATAAATAATCAACAAATACAATTTATAGCACAAAACAGTAGTAATATCCACAAAGAAAATTAAATGAAAGGTTTTTTTTTAAATTTAAATGAAGAAAATTTAATGAAAAGGCAAATGTAATATTTTATGCTTTATATCACTCAAAAAAAATTGGTATCTAGCACTTTTAGGAACATTTTTCAAAAATTATGCATCCAAGTCAATGCTGTGTGTATATATATATATATATATATATATATATATATATATATATATATATATATATATATATATATATATAGCAGGTTGTTTTTATAAATGATTCTTTCAATATTTTTTAGATATCATGTAATATTTATTAATAGAGCATTTCATCTTTGATTCCAGCAAAAACTAGATAGTTTGTTACAAATAGCATGTTACTTTTTATTAGTAATATTATCACCTAAATTTTTTCAAACAACTCTACTAAAACATTTACATCTTTAGCAAATTGATGAAATATTATCCATTCATACTAAATAAATGATGGATGATTAATTTGTAAGTGCTTCTTAAAAATTTGATTCCAAAGATGATCAATATAGTGTCATCTTTAAAATTATATGCAAATAAAAAGAGTAAAATATTATATGCCAATTTATAACTCAGCAGATGGAAAGTGCATGTGAAAAACGGTGGGAAGAAAATGCAAGTTTTAAAAAGGATATACAATAATAGTATGTCCTATCTAAATATCTTATAGAATTATTTCACAACTGCATATTTTATAATCCCCAAAATAAATGTTCATTTTGTAAAAGCAATATGATAGTATGAAAATCTAATTTATTTATACACAAAAACATTTCTACATCGCTAATTTTTAAAATGAAATATATTTATACTTTCTTTTCGAGTGAAATAAAGAGATTTTTGTCCATCCTTATCATAGTTTACGAGCAATTAAAAGAATGATGAATTAAATGCATTCCAGAACCATAATGAGAAACAGCACTATCTTGAATTCTATTGCAACAACACATTTTAACATGTTTACTACCATGACCCCTGTTCTACCATCTCTTCAGTAGATAAGGAGTTTGCTAATGAGACAATAGAAGTGAATCACAGGCATGTATCAAATGACATCAATGATAGTCAATTGGTTAAGAAATAAATTGAATTAGCTCCATATCATCTTTAATAAACATTTTCCATATTACATCAACATTAATATGAAAGAGAAATTTTTCAATAAAATGCTATTTGATAAATATACAATAACAAATTCTTTTATCTTGCAATTTCATTTCCTTTTATTAAACTTTATGAATTTATTACTATCAAAATATATATATATTTCATACGCACTTTTCTAATGAATTGCATAGTTTTTAAAAATAACATAGCTATGTCATCAGTTATTTTTACAAATGACTTAAACTTATCTGGCTTTCTATATACATTTACACATGAACTGGTTTACTAGCTGAAGATCTCACTTTGTAAACAGGAGTCCTTAAAAGCAAAGCACTTTCTGCAGATATAATTGGCAAACAGTTATCTCTGTGATATTTGATTAGATGACTAACACTTTCAAATACTTGGTCTTTTGTCCTTATCTGTAAAAATAAACAGTACAAATTATTTTTTTATAAAGGCCAAATGTTTCTTTCGATGTTAGTTTCATCAGGTGGACTACTAAAAAAAGAAAATTTTTTAAAAACTTTGTTCTTATAATAATTTTAATCTTTGTAGAGAATTCATTCTAATATTATAATTGAAAAATAACTATGAAACTTATGAACTTTATTAATTAGATTCTTTCAAAGTTTTAAGTTTATTAAGAAAGTAACACAAAAATCAAATTCTGAATCTCAAACTAAATCAAAAGTCTTCCTGCTCTATCTACCTGACATTTTTTTTTAAAGCTCTAAGAGGATGCATATATTAAAATTCTCTGAATTTCTTACTGGCTAAAAAAATATATTGGAACAAGAAATTGAAAGTTATGCTTCTGGGTTTATCCAATCAGTCCTCTAACTAAAAAAACACAATATAACAATATAGTGTGAATTTTAGATTTGGAGTCAAAAGATTTTATGTGACAAACATTTTATCATAATCAAGTTTTGTAATTCGACCATAGCAAATTAAAATAATTGTATATATAGAGAGAAAATATATGTATCCTCTTAGAACTTTTAAATATATACCTTCCAAAAAAGCTATTTTGTATAGAAAACATAGTGCTTTGCTGACCTTTAACTATGATAATATTAAAACCTGGATTCGTAATATCAGATCACCAATTTAAATTTATAGATTTTATAAAATGAAAGCACTTACTATTCCTTCTGGATCCACTAGAAGGAGATGTTTTCTTAAAGAATTCTGCATGCCAGTCAAGACATACTGTCCAGGAGTATTTTGAGATTCGCGAACAAGGAAATCTCCATCCCTCACAACAAGAGCCTCACTTTCCTGACGACTAATTGCTCCATGGAACCAAGGTTCTTTCAAGAGAGCAGCTCGCTCACCATCTGCCTTTGAAATAAGTTTATCTGCTTGAACTGTCATAGAGTTTGATACAGTGACAGAACTAGAACTGGGCAATCCACCAATTAGTGTATCTAATGGATTTGTGCTTTCTGTTTGAATGGAAGTCAAACTAGCAGCAAATGGTTCTAAAATAAAATTATTATAGTAACTGTTAGATTTTTATATAAATTTAAAAATATATTAAATAGAATTTATTTTTGAAGCTTTGTTTAATTCTTAATGTTCATTTAATTTCACATAAAATCTTAGTCTTTTTTTTTATATATATACATTCAAAATTAGCACATCTTATAGAGAAAATTTTAAATAAAATTATTCTTTTTTCTTTAAAATAAAGTTCAATTTAAAAGTAAACTGAATGTTATCAATTTAAATATCAATAAAAAAATAAAGCTATGCACATATTATACAGCAAAGAAATATCTTTTATATAAACTACATGTACTTTCTTTGCTTTAAATATTAAATTTGGGTATTATTTTAAATATTACAATAATATCAATTAAAAATTGTATGGTGAAATTTAATACAGAAGTCTTGGTTAAATTCTTCCTTCTAAATAATTAAATACTAAAAACTACAAAAATTAAATGAATAATTCCTTTATAAAAGAAATATAAGAGGACACATAACAAATGATATTTTTGAACAAATTAATGGATAACAAACATGTTATATACAAGAAAAATGATAAAGGCATAATCTGTATCACCAACACACAGAAAATGATGTTAGGGTTTTTTTTTTTTTTTTTTTTGGCTTATTTTAAAATAAATCAATTATCCCCATTTTTATAGTTATTTTCTCTGTCAACAGAAATATTTTTTTCACATAAAAGTTACAAAGAACTTTAATGCATTATTATTAACTAATGCCTTGTTCTTTAGTAACACTGCAAAACAAAAAGTTTAATTTTTCATTAGCTTACAAATGAATCTCTAATAGCATAAAATTGAAAAAACTATATTCAAATAATCTGAATTAAGATTTTAAAAGGTCTTTTAAAGCATATCAGTCTTTCAATTCACAATAAATCAATCACAAAATAGCATTAATCAAAATTCCTTAAAATCATCTTTTTAAGAAACTCTAAGAATACTCATATATATATTTAAGAAAAGCTAAAAAATACATTATAATTAAAACTTACGCATATCAAATATATCATGGCTGACTTGTTTCTGTTTAACAGAAGTGTCACAGTTTCTCTCATTTGATATAACAGCTGTTGTATTTACATATTCTGAAAAGAACATAAATGCTGTTGTTATATATTTTTCCAATTACAGCATAATAAAAGGTTAAAGATCACTGAAACATTGAAAAAAGCAAATACAATTTGAATTACAGCATAAAGTTACAAAGAGATGTGTAACATACTGAGATATAGGAAATAAAAATATTTCCACAAATTGCAGATACATCAATAAATATACTAATATAAGAAAAATTTTATCTGTCTGTAGTATTTCACAAGCCAAATATTGACCACCAAATTTGACACAAATAAACTCTGGAAAATAGAAGTTTAAATCAGAATTCTAATTAATTAAAAATTAAGCAAGTTTTGCACTTTTTCTACATGATATCTTTCAAAGATATAATTGCATAATAATCATCTTTTACATTACTTTATTTTATTTATTTTTGCCTATTTAATGACACCAACTTAGCTCTTTAATCATTTTTTTTTTCTAAATTTCAATAATGTTTGTATAATTTTTAAAAATACATCTTATTGTTGCACAGAAATTCCAATTGTATTCATTATTTCATCCAGTATTTAATCATATGTTTATTTTCCCATTAACAAAGGAAGAAATATTTTATAAAATATTTGTTTATATGTAAAATAAGAAAATAAAGTTACAGAATAGTTATGTTTACAATAGCACTAAAATGCCAAAGTACTTGACTTCATTAACATGGTTCATGCATAAAATGACTTGAACAGCTGCATGACTATTGAAATAAAAATTCTTCAATATCAGTTATAAACTTTTATTGCCACTGTTAAAATAACATGTCTATTATAATTTGATTCATAAAATTTTTTTGTTGAGATATTCATGAACATCGAGTTTTCCAGTTTTACATTAAAATTTAATGCACCTAAGTCCTGAATTAGGCAAATCAAGCATAGATTCTCTATGAAGTGCTGATACCACTGGTGAATAATACAGAGTTTTTCAAATCGTTCTATCAGAAAAAGGGACAGAAGACAGTTATCAAAAATTGCTTTTTTTTGGAGGGGGGGGGGGCATTTTATTACACTTGCCCTTAACCATAAGTCATCCCTTTTTAAATTTTTTTTAAAAAAAGGGGTCCTTTCTTTTCCTCTCATTTATTTTTATTGAAAATGATTATTCATATTCTTTTTTTTTTTTTTTCTTCTTTTCAAAATCTTTTAGTGCATATTTCTTTTTTTATATATATATTCAATCTACTTACTAATTATTATTTTTTATTTAAATAAGTAAAATTATATAAGATTGCCGATTCTTGTCAGTTACTGCCCCCCCTAAACTTTTCATGATTTGCACATTCTAGAGAACTGTGATAAACATTAAATGCAAGTTCTTGTGAATAAAATTTCTAAATAAATTAAAATTTGATGTTTTTAATTTTAAGAAAGCTTTTGCATGAATAATTGAACATTTCGGAACCAGTTGAGCGAAAATTTCTTATGTAACATTGTATTTAAAAAGTAAGCTCAAATTTCTATGTAAAATAATATTGTATATATTTCTAAAATTTCTTTATACAATAATATTTTTCTCTGCAATATTTTTTTTACTAAGCTATCAAATGCAGCCTCTTCAAATAAAAATACATTCTTCTAAATGAAATGCACATAAGTTATCAGTTAAGTTTGAAATCCATCATTATACATCATACCAAGGCATTCTATACAATGCTGAAAACTGGCCTGCAGAGTATGAAACGATTCCCATTTCACACATTTCCTAGGTATTTTATAGAAAGTTAAACAACAAACAAGCAAAGTATGAAATGTATCTCCAGTGATTCTGCTTTACTTTATATCTCTGCTTGTATTTGCATGCAGCCATTTAACAGGCTAAACAATCTGACCTAGACTTACAAAACTTGGCACAAATATATTTTGGAATGTGAAAATGAGCAAACAGGAGCAATTTCTTTTTCTCCAACCCACCCTCCTTTTTTTCTTTTTGAAATTTTAATTAGAAATTATTTAAAAATAAAGTGGCATTTTACTGCTTATTGGTATTAACTTTCAAAAGTATTATAGCAAGTAAAAAATTTTTACCTTAATTAAATTTTTAAAAAATTCAAATTTTTACCTCACCTTAAAATTTAAAAAATTATCTTATGAAAGATACCTATTATTTTGTTGCAGAATTTTTTCCATTTTTTTAATTAAGTCCATTAAAAAAATTTCCCACAAAAAAGATTTTATATAATTTATATATAAAAATATATTTCTTAGAAAATAAAATTTAGCCAGAATGAGCTCATTATGTTTGCATGAAAAAAAAAATATCAATGTGTTGCCATCACAATTATAGAATATCTTATGACTTCTAAAGCAGTATGAGTTAAATGACTTAAAATTTGGAACTTAAAAATAATCTGCGAAAGAATCTATTAAGAGACCAAGTTACATAAAATATATAATTGAAAATTTAGCAAGCATTAATCTTGGCTAACCGTCTAGACACTGAAGGTGGCTAATAAGAAATTAATTAAGAGCAATTCAAAATAAAATTATTTCTTTTCATGAAGCCACAAATGGATTAATATTTCTTTATTAAGAAAGGTATAAATTTTGTTTTGAACAATTTTTTAACATATTTGAATAAAAGTTCTATAATAGGTCTCTTTCATTATTTTTTTTAAATGACATTTTTATTTTTAAAGAATGAATTCCATTTAAATAATGGCATTATCATTAATTTTTTTTCATACGTTGCCAAAATAACATCCATTCCACAGAAAGCCAGGTATTAAATACAATGGCTAAGGGAAGTATATAATAATTCATACTTTGCCTGAAAATATGTGGCATTCTATAGAGTACCGAGATTTCATACATTGCCACTTATATAAATATTTTGGAGCAAATATAAAACCTCACATACTTATTCTATGAGGTTCTTTCTGAATAAATATGATACTTGCTTATATTTGTGTTCTTACGAAAAAACAAGTGAGGAGCGTGAGAAAATATTTTGAAATTATAGTTTAAGAAAGGAATTTGTCAAGCAGAGTTTTGGTTCTGTGGGAAAATAATAGTGCATGCAACTTAAAAAGTCAGTTTGAATGATTAGGAAATTGATTTTTTTTATATAAAAAATTAGAAATCATTATATATATTTAATAAATAAATTCTATTGGTATTTTTTTATACAGTTTCGAACAAAATTTAAGAAATTTGTCCTTTATTTGAAATGCCAACTTGTATTTTGGATGTCAAACTTACAATATCACACAGCTGATATTTTTTTTTTTAAATAAATTTAAAAGATATCAAATCTGAATTCCTGCATACGTAAGAGAATGAATAAATAAATAAAATCATTTCATTTCTCTTATTAGAAAATGAAAAAGCAAACAAATTAAACATAAATGCATAATCTCACATATAGAAAAAGTCGAAAGCTATTATTAGAATTTCATAAACAAAGTTTGTTTTAAAGCATAAAATTCTGTTATGGAAAAAATATAATTAATTTAAACTGAAAACCACTTAAATGTGAATTATTTATGAAAGATGAAAGAAAACAAAATTAATATTCTTTTTAAAAAGTTAAGAAAATACTTATAAATAAATAAAAAGTTTTCTTCACTATAGTGCAATTTATCATTTTTCACTATGCTATTATCGAGGACACATAAAAAAGTATTGAATTCTATTTCATGTCAACATTTAAACATGAATGGCGTTTTATGTTCTATAGAAGAATTTTTTAAAAAAATTATGATGAAAATTTATTAGCTGCAGTGAATTTAAAATATCAATTTAATTTTTTTTTATTAAAAAGTTCTATACTTTATAAATAAGCATAAATTTTAAAAAATAGGGTGAATCAAAATTTTAATTCGAAATATTGTGAATAATAATTTTTTATGCTCGATTCATCTATTATGATTTTTTTTTGTTTTTTGTTTTTTGAAATTTGCTCTTAAGATAGAAGTGATAACATGCATGTAAAAGAAAGTAATTAAAAATTGTTGAAACATGCATGAGTGTATATTTAGCAACTAGTAACAACAAATTTAGTAAACGTTTTGCTTAAATTGCAAATGACCACCACAGAATCCTTTCATTATTGAAATGCATTTCATGCATGTAGTATTCTATTTATCCATGTACATTAATTTTTAGGCTATTCTAATTTTCTGTCAAATTCTTAAATATTATAAGCAATTAAATAGCAAATGCAATTCAAAGGCAGTATGATTTAAAATATCTCAAACAGCTATGATTACATTGTTCTTAAATTGTAATAAATAAAAAACTCCTCAATTTCAGTTTCACTTTTGATGTCTAAAAAAAATTTTTTTTAATTTGATAAAAGTCTGATAGTTTGTTTCAATTTTATTTTTTTGTGATTCAAAAAATTTATTTTTTATAATTTGATAAAAGTTTGATGTCAGTTAAAGATTGGAAAAGAATCACAAATTAAAAAGACCACTTAAAATAATTTTAAATATATTTATTCAATGAAATAAAAAAAAAATGTATATGTATTTGTTTAAATTTAAAACTGTATAAAGTAAATTAAATATTTTATAACAAACCTGGCCTAGGTCTTCGATATACCGACACATAATTAGTATTGGTTGTTAGATCAATTAAGCTTTCAGGAAAATCCTTTTGAACAGATGTGGTAGTAAATGGCATTTGAAAGTTAGAATTTGGTTCTTTCATTGTTGGACTGCCCTGAAATTCAATAAAATCACTTATATGCATAATCACATACATTAATAACTATCACTTATTAATGTATAATAAGAAAAGTGGATTTTTTTATGTTAAAAATTTGAATTTTTACAACTATAACAGCTAAAATATAAACAAATGGCATATAACACCAAAAATATCTTTTTCTTTAAAAAAATCATTCTTCAATATTCATTATTTCCTATCTTATAAGATTGCTACATCCTCACAATTAAATTTATATAGAGTTGTAAAAAATGTGACTGTTTACATAGGAAATATGTTTCCCAGCATTATTTTTTTATCATTATTATTATTTCTGCATTATGTTCTTCAGTAATTTGATGAAATAATTGTTAAACAAAGTAAAATCCATATGACACAAACAAGGCTAATTTTTTTTTTTTTTTTCATTTCGTTTTTAAAGCACACCATAAAGATCTTCATTAATTATGTTTAATTTTAGAATGGGAATTTTTTTTTAATTACATAAGGGAAAAAATCTGAAAAATTTAAAAAAAATGATTTACAACAATGTTTTCAAGACTACAATTTTAAAAAGAATGGCTTCTTTCTACTAGAAATACATCTATTACCTATTAATTTTCATTTGTTAATGTTATATGAAAAAATTAAATGTTTGAAACAAGTCGTTAGCACAATTTCTTTTTATACATTTTTAGTAAACTTCCAAATATAAAACATGATCTTACTGTCAGAACTTTATGTTTATAAACTATATACTCCTAAATTAGATATACTGTTTTGTTTTTAAAAAATTTGATGCAAATTAGAAAGATATATACAGTCTATGACAACAGAAAATTGCATTTATAATTGCATAGAAGCAGTCAAGCATTTTTAACAGATAAAAGATAACAGTATAAATGATTCTAAAAGGATTTGAATTAAATAGTTTAGTTCCTTTGATACAAACCAGAATGCACAATAATTTCACAACATCAGTTTTCTTTTGTTAAAAAAATAACTCATTAATAACTTAACCAGTTTTGTAAAAATAAGTAATACCTTTATAATTTAACCACTTATCAAATAAATCAATGAGATAACTTAACTCATAGTAAACAAACAAATAAATATGAAAATTAGAAATAGATACAGATGTTGCACATTTTTTTATGAATTGATACTGATACATCCTAAATAACTTGAATAAACACAGTTTAAAACAAATTTAAAACATTTAACAAAATTATGCCATACATATGGATGTAGTTTTTTTTATTTTTTTACAGAGAGAAATAATTGGTATTCTACAAATCAAAATTGTAGCAAAATAGTGTATTATATTAAAAAGAATACCTCTGAAACACTTTTCAAAGAGACATTATCTAAAAATGCAGCATTTGCTATGACATCAGGTGGTACTTTTCCAGGCAAATCATTATAATATTCAGGATCATCCCTTGTTGGCATCAAATTACCATTTGCAACTGATGTTTGATGACTATTTAAAATAAATATAGACAAATTTTTAACAAATTTAACAACATCTCACAATTTGAATAATTTTGATAGATAAAAAAAAGTATGATGTTTCAAAACACATAAACTAATTCAAATTAAGATATATCCTATTAAAAAGTACTTCCTTTAAAATGAAACAATTCCTAAGATTTTGTAATCATTTCAGATGATATAAATAAATAAATGAAACAATCTTTAGATGCAGTTTAGTTCACTTTAATATTTATGTTTGATATCTATAAGCTTAACTTTGAGCCATTTGCTTTGAATAGATAAAATTAAGAATATTCTATGAAATAATAAAGAAATTAACGAATCCAATTTTTTTTTTTCTTTCCTGAGAATTTATTTAAAAACATTTTTGATTGAATTAGTATAAAAATCTCTTAATTTCCAATTTAGAGAAATTTACCATTAAAAAATTTACATACCAAACCAATCATTTAATGTAATTTAATGAAATTTCCAAAACATCCATTATTAAGAATGTACAAAATTTAGATCACATGCGGTTCTTGTTATAAAACAATTACATTTTTCAAATTATGGAATTGCAAGCATTTTAAAGTAAGTTGAATAAATGTATATTTTTTTGAATAAGCATATTTTATGAGTAGATGATTACATATGTACAATATATAATCATTTGCACTTTCATTTTTAAAAAATATTAAATTGTTGTTCAATATAATATCTTATTTCGACAACTTACTACTCACTAAATTTCTAAAGATACATGAAAAGTGAAAAATTAACAAATAATTAATAGAATAATTTACTAATTTATATTACTTCATAGTATAATAATAGATACAAGTGAATAATAATTCATTCCACATTTTATATCGAACAGCAAGAGAGAATTTATGTTATAATCAGGATTACTTTGCATTAGTTGATATAGTGATGCTACAATTCTATTAAAATCTTATAAGTACCAAATGGAAATTAACTAGAAGCAATTATTTTTATATGTGCACAAATTTAATGAATTAGAAGTAAAATAATGCATTATACTACTTTAAAATAATGAATTTTAACAAACTAATATGAAAAACCAAATAAAAATGGTATAAAATATATATAGAAACAAACAATTGGAAAATGAAGAATTTATTACTAGCAAATGAACAAAAATCAGCATAATATTTTTTAAGCTTTAATGAAATGTTTCAAATTAAGGTGATATTCTGAATTATTTTTTGCAAATTGATAATGAAAAATCTAACAAAAATACTCATTACAAGTATTTTTCTGAATTCCCAAGATGCATGCATATAACTGCATTTGGGTTTGTGACCCATACACTTCAAATACTTTACACTGAAACAAAAGTGATTGCATTAACTTCAAAATAACTCATGACTTCCATCTATTAATAACTAGATATGTAAAGGAAAATGCACACACTTGGAGAAGCTAATAAGTGAGGAAACTTACTGATCTGTTTCACTTCTAGTAGTAGGAGTCTTTTTCAGAAATTGCTTATAACGTAATTCGAAAGCTTGGCCAATAGTTGTAATAACATCTTGAGCTAGACCTCCACCACACTCTAATACAAAACATGCTCTGCCATATCGATGGTCTTTAGCAACATAAGAGACAAAATCCATAGTATCCTGAAATCAAAACAAAAAGATAATTTCATATAATAAAATTTCATTGAAAGTACTAATTAAGATTACATTTACATATTAAAGTGTTAAAAAAATCAACTAATAATATACACAGACTTTTTTTTTTTTGTCTACATATTTAAAAAAAGTAAATAAATACTCACTGTATCTCCTCCAGAAGCAAAAGATATTTTGGGCATCTCATGAAAAGCAATTACCTTCAACAATAAAAATAAATTATTAAAAAAGTAAAAATTCAAAACATCAAAAATATTAGATAATTAAATCAACCGTCAATGCAAAAATGTTGGAGTTCTTAACTCAAAAGTGTCTTATCCTCCAGATACCAATACTGGTGAAGGAGAAAAAAATCGGCCTCATAAATACAATTACCTATTAAATATGGATAAGTCATTTTAGATTAGAATATCATAAGACAAAATTTAGTTGGAACAAAATAATAATTTAGTTAACTGCATAGGTGACTGGTTAATTCAGAAATAAGCAAAATTATAAGATATATTAAAAAAAGCTTTGCAACTGTTATTTCAATGTTATAATATATATATATATATATATAGAGAGAGAGAGAGAGAGAGAGATGGATAGATTAAGAATTACCGTTATGAGAACAGAATTTAATGCTTGTTTAATTTTTTCCATTCACAACTAACATAAGCATATTGGTTTTAAAATGTACAATAAATCTTGGTGTTTTTTTTTTCCCCCTCTCTCTCTGTCTTTTTTTTTTTTTCTATTATTTTTACCTGAATAACTGATATATAAGAATAGAAATAAAAAAAAAAATTCTTAACACAATAAGCAACAAGATAAACACATATGTTGTTTAATAAATTTAAGAAAAAGATGATAGCTCCAAACAAGCAAAAAAAAATTTGAGAGGCAGAAATAGATTACATAAGTGAAATAAACTGAACTAACATAAGTATCTAATTCAGGATTTCCCTATAATTATTAATGGAATGCCTCAGAGCTTCCATAGAAATGTCATTTTCTAAAATTTATAAGCATTAAGCAACTTTTCAATTTAATTTATCATGATATAAACAAAACAATTTTGAACAGATTCTAGTTACTTTAAGCTGCAGCAAAAGATGTACTCTATATCACTTCTCATCATTCTACAGAAATTTTGCATAACATTAAAATATTAAACTGTAATTTCAGAATGATTTAAACATGGTTTTTATTTTTAATCATGTAAGTTGCAAAATCTTGACAATGAAAAATCAGTAAATTTTACAAAAATAAATAAAATAAAAAAAGAGAGGGAAAGAGAAATTGCAGGAATCATGTCTGTTCTGCGTCACAGGTGATGCGGAGATGAAGAATGTGTGTTTTTAAAAATAAAAGCAGAAATAAGTCTTAACTATTTTATTCATACTAAAACAATGTCATATTGCAGATGAAATATAAAATCAATATATTCATATAAACATCTTTTTAGTGCATCTTAAAATTAAATTAGTTATTTATCAACTAAATTTTGATTAAAAAAACTACAAATTAAATCAAAATTCTGCAAATTTTCTACAGCAAATCACTCACAGGAACTAGAAGCTTCACTAAATGTACATTTATTTCTTTAATTCATCCTGTTATGTAACAATATCAAGATAAACTATAATTACATTAGATGGTTTAGCATCCCTAGGTGAAAAAGATTTTGGTGAGTGTTCTATTGCTTTTACATGAAAAAAATTTCTCATTGGTAAAAACACCAGAATTGATATAACCAATCTCATAATTTTTAAGAAAAATAAATAAAATTCATTCCAACTTTCTTCCAATACTTATATTATCTCATGAAATACAGCAAACAGTCAGGAAATATGCCATGAAGATACAGTTTATCACATAAATTTGATGCAAAAATATTAAGAGATACAGACAAATATATACATAAATTGCTATAAATTCAGAACCTATATTTTGGAAGGAAACAAATTCCCATAAATAACACAGAAAATAATCACTTCAATGAATATCTAAATGGCTACAGATTTCAAGACAATTAATAAACATGAAACGTAAAGGAATTTAATACCTTTCCATTAACAAAATCACAAACAAAAACTAATTAAATCCTTGTGCATTTTTTTTTTTTTTTGTAGGTGTAACACAAAAGTAATACCGAGTGGAATTTGGTTAATATAATAAAAAAAAATCCAAGGAACAGTTAAAATATGAATAATAGTAATTTTAATATTATTAATTGTATGACTAACAAATATTAATATTAACCATTTTTTACATACTGCTAGATAATGTGCAAACATTGTAAAAATGACAGTAATTCACAGTTATAACTTGGGACAAACATTTCACAAGAAACAAGAAAATAACAAAATTACCTTAATTTGTATTTTTTTTTGGGGGGGGAGAGGGTCTAGAATGATAATTAAATTATTTAACATTAAATAAAAAAATATTTTTTTCCTCTTTTTCATTCTAAAATGGAATCATGTAAATTCAGTAATATTAAGCATTTTGTGATTTTTCTCCCTAAACAATCCATCTGAAATCCAAACAGATGCAAATTTTATATAACATAGATAATAACACTCAATTATGGGGGGAAAAAAAGACCAAGAACATTCTAATAAATAATTTTTAAGTAATTTTGCTATGAAACTCAATAGATATATTCAGTGATGGATTTAGGTATTTAGCAGCCCAATACAATACACACTCCGGAATCCATCCTTTAACACGATTTTTATTTCAGTACATTCTAATGATTTATTTCTGGACAATATTTTCTTACTCCATTGACTTTATGGAGTGATAAAACATAAAAAATGTATATTCAGATTGCCAAATTAGTGCAAATATATTCTTGAAGCAATTTTCCTGTTTCATAAATATTTTAATAACTGGGTGAACATAATTAAAATACAGGAATATGATCCATTATATATTGATAAATTTTTAATATTATTCTAACATTTTATCATTCATAGAATTTGTGATTTTTACAAACCTATATTTTTTAGCAAACAGGAAAATATTTTTTTTTTTTTTTTTAAATCTCTAAACCAAATAAGTGGCCCTTGTCAAAAATCTACCATTAGATATAATCCATAGATAGACAAATAAAATACTATCCAAATATTTACTTACTTCTCCTGTTTCCATTGATACTAGATTTAAATATGAGCTTGTAATTGTTAAGTTAACATTAGCACCAGCATGATCCATATTAGGTTTCTCAGCCAGCATCTTTAGAAGCCTCTTATCAACCTGAGGTGTAATTTAAAAGATAAAAATGATTGACAATTTTGTAAATTTCAATACAGATTTTAAAATATTTATTTTACAGCAAAAAACTTACTTTTCTCTTTTTATCAGGAGTTTTAAGTCCAGCTACTTCACATAATTTATTGATGCATTCCCTAAAATTATCAAAATAATATTATAGGCATTAAATCTCACAAAAATACCAAATGAAATATTATAATGATACTCTGATCAATAGATTTGATAAAAGAAACATTCTCTGAATTGATATAATTTTCAAGCCATATACTTTATTTATACACATAAATGTATATATATATATATATTTTTTCAAAGTTAACAGGCAGTCAAGGTTTCTTACTTGGCAATTAATGATCTTGTATCAAAATCTAAACTCTTCATTGAAGTGTTTACTTCTAAGCAGCCTATATACTAAATAAAAAAAAGCATACATTAAACATATTAAATAAATAAATACACATATAAAAGCACACACATAATAAATACACATAAAAGCACATATTAAATTATATATATATATATATATATATATATATACTATAGAAAAGTGAATTTATATAAGCTTCAATGGCTCTATCATTGTATACTGATCAATAGAATGTGCCATATAGAATAATACAGCCTCAATAACTAAAAGATTTTAAGCAGAGCATTTACTTACCCTAACTCCATAACTAATTCCACTGTCAGCAATTTTTTTATCGGGATGCAACCACCCACGAATTGGTTTATTTATAAAGTTTCCACCTTGATTCCAATCTTCCATTTCAATTTTATCAAGTAATTACTTATCACACCCAAAATATAAAACATTAATCGTGCAATTCATGTTTCACTAAAACAAACATTAAATTATCTGATTAAAATGAACGTATTTCGTCGTTTCTAGTACTATAAAAACATTTGTAAGAATTAAATATTTCCATCTCCGAGAAAAACAGAAATCGTTTCTTCTTCAAACTATAGTTACGGCAATAACTATAGTTAATAACTAAGTTAATTTCATTTTTAAAATTAAAAATAAATTGAAAAATCAATGCCAGTTGTTGCTAAGTGTCGCAACTGATATTATTAAATTGTTTTCTTAAACTAAATGAAAACTTTCTAAAATTAAGTTAATCCTCAGATATGTATATTTAAACGTAGAAATTTCGCAACTTTTCAACTTGTATTTCGTCAATTATGAAATCTGTTACAACGATAATGAGGAGAAAGTAGTTGATAAAATTATTGGAGCAAACAACTGATGAAAAACAAAACAAAGAGGTTTCGTTCAATCAAATACCACAGCGGATGTGCCAAATTACGAACCGGAAGTGAAAGTTATTTTGATATGATTTTTTTCCCCCTTAAGAAGTCAGCTGAGTCCTGAAGCAAAGTTTATTTTACTCTCTTGTGAAAGGTGTGTAATACCAATATATATATATATATATATAGGAATTTTAGCTTTAATCGAAACAATTAAGATATATGTAGAAAACAAAACGGAACTTTTTTTTGAAGTTCCAAGTACTTTTCATTGATAAATTCAGTCTGAAAATAAATAGCCAACCTAAAGCAAGAAGCATTGCTTCAAAGAAATAAGAAAAGTTATGATACCGGAAACAAAACTTGGAAATTCTTCATTCAGAATAAAGTAAATAAAACAAAAAAAAAACTAAAGCAGGCTAAAACTTTTTTCTGTTTTCTGATGAGGCTAAGCATCATTAATCACAGAATAATTAGAATTTTTAATAACTTATGCTTTTTTATCTCTTTACAGACAAGATGCCATTAGAAAATTCCCGGATAAGATTACCTTAAGAATTCTGTTAAAAAAGAGAAGAACCCAATGATCTGGTTTTATAACTTGTAAGAAAGATATGATTGATATCGATGATCAACATACCACTTATATGAAGTGGTCCGTACGTTTTCATAGTCAGAAGAAGAAGCGATTTAGTACTTCATTCTGTATAATAATGTAGAATTTGAAAAAAATATTCGCTGAAAAATAATTAAACATTTTTATAATGTTCCATATTGGATATATATTGTGCAATATTGAGCCGATATTGTGAATGTAGACATAATTTTGAACCCGTAATTTTCAGGCTTAGTACAATTATTTCCTGCTATATTATATATATATATATATATGCAATATTTTAATTGTCTCTTACGTATAGAAAAAAGGAACTGCATTTTCTATTTCATATAGCCTCTATTGATTGTATTTCGACCGATATTTGTAATTTTTTTTTTTTTTTTTTTGTCGCCTCACTTGCCGTTGGAATGCATTATCCACAATTTTTCTAATTAAAAATATTTTTGCTTTTCGAATTTTTAGATATATTCTCCAAAACGCTGTTATTTTAGTCACATTTTTTTTAAATCTTGTTTAGTGCACTTAAATGGTTTCAAAAGAAAAAAATAGAGAGAAAGAAAAAAATTTCGTTTCTTTAATTACATTTTCTTCAAAACATGTATTCTCATCATGTCTCTTCCAAAAGAACTTTAGTTTTCTGCAACAAACTACAACTATCGAAGTCAAATTTCACGTTGCGATTTTCTATGTTTTTAGCACTTTCTAAAGGAATAATGCTTACTATAGTAATGGTTTCAAATGATTCCAGCGATTCTATGATTCGAAGAAAAGAAAATGAAAAGCCGATTCCTTCGCCTTTGCGAAATTTCAACTACGCTTGCATCACTTTAATCAACGAAAGTTGTAGCAGAAAATATCATGAACACTGGCGGAGTGTTTACGAAATTAAAAAAAAATTATTTGCAGTAAACTTTAGATGCATTAGAAGTTTTCCTTATTTGAAATGAAATTTTCTCTATTCCTAATGATCATGAGCACTCAAATACATAAATCTGATTGAAGCAAATATCGACTTATTAGCAGGGGAGGGAGAATCAAATACTTATATCGACTTATTAGCAGGGGAACACTCAAATACAAAGCGCAAATACATAATTAGAAGAAAAAAAATGTTGAAACAAGATATAAGCAATAAACTTCAGTTAATAATCAACATTACTATAAAATAATAAAAACTGCAGAGCTTAGCTCATCCATCTTTGCTATTTATTCGTCTTTAAGTTTACTTTTAGATCAATCAATATATTAAAAAAAATTGTCACAGCTGCTAAACATCAAAATTGAGGTTGGAACTTCACATCAGGTAATGACCAGACCAAAAAGGACGAGAAAATTTTTAACTTCTCCCTGCGTTATAGGTGTGTGTGTGTGTGTGTGTGTGTATATATATATATATATATATATATAGTTACAAATCTGTAATTTTGCTACCCGGTAAGAATAGTGTCATCCTGGGAAAAACCGTTAAAACCCTTTGTAAGATCTGTCCTGTGCGTCAGTGACCTGAGAGCTTGGCGACCATTTGGCGACGAATTTGGCGAGTTTGGCGACTAAATGGATAATACCAGAAAGTTCTAGAAGTTTCACGATTCATCCAGTAATAACCGAGATACACCCAGGTACGCCCTGATTGGTCTGAAGTTTCTAGCCCCGCCTCCCGGAATTATAAAAGACGAGTACGCTGAAGCTGGGAAGAAGTCGTGTGTATCGTCAGAAGTCGTGAGTGAGAGGAGTTGGAGTCGCCGACAAATAAAAGATTTTAGAGGATTAGACAGCAAGCAAGCTGTTGAACTAGCGATTAAATGCGCTGAGTAATTACAATTGAGTGGCGGTATTTGAAGTAGAAAAAAATTTCATAACAATATATATATATATATACAATAAAATGCCCCGAATGTAAATTAGAGAAATCGGTGATAGAGCATTAAAACCAAGATATGTACAAACGTATCCAGGCTGTCTGGCCACCTATGTTAAAATTAATTAATTATGATATCATATTGTTAAATAAAGAATTAAGAATATTGTCATTCCAATATTGATTAGCCTTTTGTAAACTCAGAAATTACAAAATGATTTTCATAGTATTGTTTATCATTGTTGAATGTTGCATCTGCAATATAGCAATACGCAATGTTGTACTATATTATACAATATTCAGCTTTGAATAAAATTTTTTCATTTACTTTCTCTTAAATGAAATTTTATTTAAAATGAATTATTAAGAAGAATCTAATATTTGTGTGTCAACATTTTATGTAAACACTACTTTTAAAATTTTCAATTCCTATCGAATATTGTTAAATTGTATACAATATTGCTAATATGACTTTCGGTACTCACAATATTGTTCAATATTGCTCTATAAAATTATGGCGTAACAGAGAAAAAATGCCTGCCAAAAGAAACTGTATTTAAATTTTTGTATTGAAATGATATGACAAACTCGTACATCGAATTATAGAATATTACAATTTAAACCTATAGATGAGTTAACAATAAATGAATTCACAGTTCGGAGGGATAGCTGAAGGACGAATTGGAAATTATTCAATATCCTTTTAATAATATTATCGCTACTCTTTATTCCGGCTTTGCCTTCTTAATTAATTTTGTAATATTGAAAATTCCAACATCTATCAATATCAAGTATAATTTTAGATACCTACAACCTCCTGGATCCAATCTTTTTCTTTTTATTAAAGGGTATGCGGGAAACTTTCTAGAAGAGGAGAACGATGGAAAGCAGTGTGCGGTTAGAATTTTTATTTTAATGGTACTATGATACTTGATTGGGACTTGACTCTATTAGGAAGATTCGTGTTCACAATAATCAGAACTGATGTAAAGCCATTAAACAGCTTAAGATGTAAAACTTACCTCGTGTTTCGATGCTTAAAAATACTTTTTTGAGGGAGTATGAACAAGGTACACATAAGAGATTTAATTGAAATTAAACACCAGAAATATTCTCGGTGAACTACCGTTAATGGAAGACGGCTAGTATATGCACGCTGTACTAATACGGGGATGGGCAAACTACGGCCCGTGCATATAATTTTAATTTTCCAGGTCCGAGGCAAATTAAAAGAAATATATAATTATATATTGATCTACTTTTCTACTTTGATTAAATATCAGTTTTTTTAATTCCTTTATTTCAAAGGACTGATGATCTTTTTACTTTCTCTACTTTTCTTCTACAAAACATAAATCGACGGAAATAGGAAGCACGGACATCTTTCAATCGGTAAAGTGTTAAAAGAGGAAGTACAGCTATAACGAACAGTTATAGCTGTAGATTGGCGCCAACGAGTTTCATCTCTTTCTCGAGGATCAGACATATGGGAATCCAGTATAGGTGAATTAGACCTCAAATAAGCGCATTTTAAGCTCCAGCCAGCGGCTTTTTCGTTTGGCCCAAGTTCTAATATTATTGATTGCGTATGGAAAGATTGCGGACATACAGCATCATTGTGAATAGTGGTGAAATTATTAAAAATATAGCGTAGCTAGTGCTTGTTTGGGTTATTCGTAAAATATTTCAACCCCAAAATGGCTACTAAAAATGTAAAGTTGATTTAGAGTGCCGTGCTTTTAATGATGAATGGACCTCGAAATATATTTTACAGTTATAAAAGATAAACCAATGTGTCTCATCTACAATGAAGCTGTAGCAGTCTTCAAAGAATATAGCATTTTCCATTAGTTTATATCTAAGCATAAGAATTTCAATTATGAAGCAATGTCCGAATATGAAAGAAAACAAAATGCAGAAAGTCTTTGTAAAAAATTATCAGGCCGACAAAATTTTTTCAATAAGGGAAGCAGCAATATCCAAGAAGCAGCTTCACATGCAAGTTACATTGTAGAAAACAATATTGCGAAAAATAATAAAGCTCTCAGTGATGGGGAGTTTGTTAAACAATGCATGCTCCAAGTTTGTGATGTTCTATGTCCAGACAAGAAAATTAATTCTGAGACTGTAAGCTCATCTCGAAAAATGGCGACTTATAGAATCGAAGTCATCGATAAAAATTTGACATCACAATTAGAGTCAAAGATTGGCCAGTTTAAATTTTGCTCCATAGCTATGGATGAAAGCACTGATATAAATGATACTGCTCAATTAGTATTATTTATAAGAAGTGTTGATGAGAACTTTGAAATTACCGAGGAACTGGCGTGCATGCGTTCTTAAAAGGGAACTACAAAGGGATGTCATATTTATCGTGAATTTCAGGAAGGGTTTTTAACTTTAAAAGTGTCTATAACAAATATATGCAATTTTACGACCGATGGAGTACCAAATATGACAGGAAAAAAATCTGGATTTCTTGGACTCTTTAGTCGAAACTTTTCCGGGAACAAAATTGTTTTTCTACATTGTATTATACATCAAGATTCTCTATGTAAATCTGCATTGAATATGAAACCTGTTCTTGATGCAGTCATGAAGCTTGTAAATATTATTCAATCTCGTGGACTTACTCACAGGAAATTTCGAGATTTTCTTCAGTACGTGCAGTCTTAATATTCTAATGTACTGTATTACATGAAAGTAAGATGGCTTAGTGCAGGATGTGTTTTCGAGCGAGTTTGGCAGCTGAAAGACGACATTGTGTCGTTCTTAAATGAGAAACAATCTCTGCGGAGTGTGAAATGTTAGAAGATACAGAATAGCTCTCGGACTTTGCATTTTTCATAGATCTTTTTTGTCATATGAGCAACTTGAATGTCAAGAGAAAAATCAATTTATGGACGATATGTGGGCCCATCTCAAAGATTTTAAACTAAAACGTAATCTTTTTGCTGGACAGCTAGCTAAGAACGATTTGTCTCATTTCCCGAGGTACCTTAAGTAAATGAAGAGAAGCTTAAGAATTACGAAAATGGCTTGGAAAAATTGCATTTTGAGTTCGAACGTAGATTTCAAGATTTCAGTGCCATTCAAACAAAATTGGATCTTTTTGCTCTGCCTTTCAATGTAAATTCTGAAGCAGGCAGGTCGATTTGCAGCTTGAATTAATTGAGATGCAATCTAACAATGATTTCAAGCAGTTGCTTCTAAATACACAAAAGTTAGAGTTTTACAAATCATTATGGAAAGTAAGTTTCCCAAATTTAGTATCTCAAGCCCAGAAATTAGTGCTATGTTTGCTTCATCTTATATATGTGAACAAGTGTTTTCAACTATGAATCTTAGAAAGAATCATTTCAGAAGTAGACTGACAGATGAGCATTTAACATCGTTCCTTAGAATCAGTGCATCTCATTTCGAACCTCAATATGAGTAACTTTTAAAAATGAAATCGCAATTTCATTCATCTCATTACATACAGTGGGTAAAAAAAGTTTCCGTACGGAAGACTAAAATAAAAATAAACTAGCATAATTTCTATGCTTTTTATCTTTATAAACTACTTATGTTAATTTGAGTCTTTAAAAGGAAGTTTCATAATAAATTCTCTTTTTTACAAAACTCAGCAAGTCCGTTTGCAATTTTTAAAATAAATGACGAAGTTTCATGCAAAAAAAGTTTACGTGCGCAATTCTCCTGACGTGCTCTATAACTAATCCACAGTAAATATTCGAAGTTTGATGGTTTGTCAGAGTGAAGAATTCGGCATAACAACAGTTGTTTAATTCCAATGTTTCGCTGATCGTCTTAAAATGGACATTTAGAAATCCATTCGAGAGTTAGTGATTCGGTTGCGAAAAAATGGATTATTTATGAAAAAAAATCAGTGAAATTACTTACAAACTAAAGTTTACAGTGCAGTATATTATTGAAAGATACAGTGATGTGTAAAAATTTGAGGATAGAGATCGACCCGGAAGAACTCAGAAGTTAAATAGCTGGCATAAAAGAAATATCATGTGTAAGGCGCAAGATAATCTCTCAGATTAGTGCACTTCAACTTGCAACTGATTTAATGGTTAATTGCAACATTAAATTCACATCTTAAATTGCGAGAAATTTCATTTAAAAAAGAAGTTTATAATGGATGTGGGGCCCGTACGAAGTCTGTTATAAGTCTCTGCTACAGAAAAAGAGTCTCGAGTTTACAAAGAAGCATATAAGCAAGCCTCTATCTTTTTGAGAATCGGTCCTTTTTAGTGATGAATCAAAATTTAATATCTATTGGTCAGATGGTCGAGTTATGATCTGGAGGGAATCAAAATTGCATATGTTACTTACGAACTCATGAGGAACTGTGAAGCACGGTGATGGTTGGAACATGGTATGAGGGTATATAAGTGCTGCTGGTGTCGGAAATTTATGTTTTATAAATGGAAATATGGATAGGTATATGTATCTTGACATTCTAAAACAAAATGTTTTAACCAATGCAGAAAAACTGTCCCTTGGAATGGACTTTACTTTTCAACAGGGCAACGATCCTAGGCACACCTCCAAGATTTGTCAAGAGTAACATCTCGATCATGTTAAAAAACAGCTTCATAGCCCTCCCCAGTCCCCCTATTTAATCCTTATAGGACATTTATTGGAAGAAATCGGTTGTGAAGTAAAAAAATATGACATAAAGAACAAGGTTCAACTCAAAAGAATCATTCAAGACATTTGGAGTAGTATTGCTCCAGAAACAACAACAACAACAACAAAAAACTGATGGGAGTTATGCCACAACATTTGAGAGAAGAGAAAAAGAAAAAAGGAAGGCCTACCGATCATTAAATGCAAGTTGGTCAGCATAAAAATGGTTTATCATGTATTATGTAAATACCGTACGGAAACGTTTTTGTTCCTTATTAGTGGCACTTTTTTATTCTTTCAATTTAAGTATTTAATTTTCTTCATATTTTTTCCTTTATAATATTCATAAATAATAAATGAAATTGTGTTAAACAAATTTTAAAATTTTCACTTTCATAACAAATTATTTGGGCCAAAAATTAAACTTTTTTTACTCACTGTATATTTAAACTGTAATATTTTTAATATGGTTTTTAAAATTTTAGAAAAATTTATCTTGGCCCACCAAACTTTTTTTTTCGATTTTTGGCCCGCGATCGAAAAAAGTTTGCCCATCCCTGTACTAGTATCTATAACATTCTCAATCAGCCGAAGATAGTGACTTGAAATAAGTAATAAATGTAGTAAATTTAGTTATCATCTGGGACTAACTGGCTATCATAATCTTTGTCAGTCGAGTTTCAAGGACTGGAATTGTTTATGGCACCATTTTATTGGCAGACATTTTCATTTTATTATAGCTGTAATTCTTTCATATCAGGTATTGGGTCACAGTGATATTTCAGTTCTAGTACATTTGACTCGGTTTTCTTTTGAAATGACTTAGAAATGTTGAGACAAAACAGCTGGGAGAAGGATAAGTTAACCCAAAGAAATAACTCTGAAAGACACTAGAATTAGAATGTTACATTTGAAAACAAATATTTTTTTTAATGAAAATATTTAAAAAAAAAAATGTTTGTGAAAAGGTTGCCTATTACAAAACTTATCAGACAAAATCTCAGTTAAATAAAATTAAATCCTAATTATCTGTCCAAACAACTTTAAAATTCAGCCAGTTATATTTACCTAATAAGTTAGAATTAAAAAATATTCAAAAACACATTAATAAATTATATAGTTCTGATTTGAAATTATCAACAGTTGCAAGAGGTGGAGACAGCAATGTTACAATCTGATAACTTCAAAATGCGAAATACATTATAATTTATTGCTTTTTAGGCAATCCATAGAATGCCCTTTTTTAAAGCATTTTTGCAATTAATGTCTAACATTGTTACAACATCCTCTGGTATTTAGAATTCGAACGAAATTCAATATCGTTCAATATCTTGTGTTTATAATCAAAATGATTGAAAACTTTTTTTTTTTTTAAAGCAAGTACAGTCATGCAAACACACAGTAATTGATTACTCAAATCAGCTCCATAGACATTTTCTACTATAAAGATTATATTTTAAAAATTGTAAAAATTACATTTTATTGTTTATTTTTCAATTTTTTTCCATTTAATATTTCCATGTAGTTAAAAAATATATATAGGTATAAAATATTTTTGATAGGACATATTTTTCTTTTTGTTGGTTGAATAACCAACTTTTACACAATTGTTTCGATTTATACCTCAGTCAGTAAATTAAAAATATATATATATGCAACTATAATTTTCACTTATCTTCAAACATCTTATTCTTTATCTCTGCTTGTAAACAGGATTTTTTTCAAACTACAAATCTGTGAAAAAGAAAATCAATTAAACAAATTAATTATTAATTACATGAATTAGCATAAATGAACACTGCAGATTTAATACTATAAAAACACATTTCTAACAAAATTTAAGTAATTTTTTGCTCAAATTTTTGAATACTTCAAAAGAGTTTCAAGGAGAAAATGTCGATGAAATTTTGTCGATGTGCTAGGACCTATATCCTGCTTTTGAATATAAGATTAGTTTAGTTTTTCTTATAATAAAACAGTTTTCAAAATCCTAGAGATAATGGTCTAATCATATCTTTAGAATAGTAATTTGATTTAATGACAATATGCATATGAAAGTATAATTTGAAAGCAAGTTATCATCAGCTGAAACTGATGATGACTTCAATAAGTAGTTAAACATCTCTTCCATTATTAAACTGAAATCAAGTTCTTTTTCAATTAGTTTTTGATGTATTAATTTCAGTACTCATTTGCTTTCACTGACATTAATCATCAATTATACATATCAAATTATTTTCTACAGCAGCTAATATATTTGACATGTGATTATTTGTAGCCTAAATTAGTCTATGAATACTTTTCACAGAAATCTATTACTATTCCCCTTTTTTTTATTTCAGCTTTTCTATCTCGGCAATTATGGAATTCTTCTTTCTTCTAGGAGTTTTTGAATCGCAATTTTTCTTGATTCTAATTTATCTCAGCTATGAAAGTGAGAAAATTAATGTAATAAAAAATTAAAATTTAATTTTCTAAATTAGCAAGTGTGATTTTGCTTTTATCGCAATACAAAAACATTATTTTTCTTGCCGCAAGTTTTTAGTTATCATGATGGCAGAAAGAATATTTGACTATACAATAACATCTAGTTAAAATATAATTACTTTTATAAACATCAGCATAATATATAAAAATTAATCAAAGCCGATTAAAAAGGAAAATTCCGTATACAATAGAAACTTTGCATAGTGTTATAGGATGTAATTTTAATATATTTACAAGTAATAAACCGATTAGAACACAATTTACAAACTTTAAAAGAACATATTGTACTATAAAATAGTACAGTTGCAACAAAAGTTATTTATTTTGTAGTATGCATTATTTAATTTTTTCCATAATCTAAAGACAGATAAACTTATAATTATATTATTCATAGATGATGCAGTTATTTATAGTTTTCTAGAAATTTCTCAACAGTAATTAATATTTTCTTGTGACTTTTTAGGAACCCTGTGTCACTTGACAATGATCTGAGTTCAAACTATTATATAAAACTTTAACATGCATAAACTTTTTTGTTTAAAAAAATTTGTGAATAAAATAATTATATAAAACTTTATTAAAAAAATATGACGTTAAGCAATTTTTATCACCAAAAAAAGTAAGAAACAATTTAATGCTTAGAGTCCTTAAGCAGAAAAAGTTACTTATTTCAAAGGCATCCTCCAGCATTCTAAATAGAAAATTAGTTTCACAAACAAACTACAACTAATTAAACACATATATTCAGGCACAAATTAAAGATGTTTACAAAATTTCAAAACAATATTTTTATTTTAATAAGTTGAAACAATACTGTATTTTAATAAAATCTTTGTTGGCTGACTTTATTAAAAACAATTCTATAAAATATTGCTGTCTAAATTACATGGAAATTATTACAAGCAAAACAGCTTTTTTGCTTAAAAAGAAGAAATTTCAACAAAAACAAGTATATATATAACTATTTCACAATTAAAAATCACAGGGCATTTACAAATTATGTACATGACTATGCTCTTAATTATATAAAAAGAAAGTAGCAAGTATTATTCCAAAGTAGAATTTCTTTATAAAAAGAAATAAACTCATGACTTAATGTCTTGTTCAATTTTTGAGCGTTCACTAAGTATGCTCTGCCCATAATACTTCTGAGCAGTTTTTTCAAAGGCATCAATTATGGCTTTCCTAAAAATACGAAAAAAAAAAAAAAAAATCATTAGTAACTGTGAATGCAATCAAAATAAATAATAATTTTTTCTTATAAAAATATCTAAAAAATATGATTTAGAATAATTATAGTTTCATCCACACATACACGAAAGTAATCAAATATAGATTTATTGAAAATAGGTATTATGGATGTTTAACATTTACTAACATAATTGAAAAATAAAAGAAGCAAAATTATGCAATTATTAATATTAATTTGATATGTAATTCCCTGCTGCTCCTCTATTAAAATATTATGACTAGAAGTGTGGTAGTTGTTAAAATTTTACAAAAGAATGATATTTAAAGAGAAGGATATAATTTCAAGAAAGCCAGACATTAAAAAAAAAAAAAAAATCACATTCTAAATTACTTTCTTTTATATTTTCCTCCCCCCCATAATCAATTTTTGTAATGATTAAGAAAATTATCTAATAGTAATGCAGAAAAATCAATGTTTTAATTATCCCTTAGATTAAAGGGGGGAAAAATGTAATAAATTCACAAAAGTAGTTCACCTAAAATACTGGATTTTTTCCCACTAAACCATATATTAATCAAAACAGATAATACATGCAAAAGAGCCCTTTTTATGTGTATACTATCATTTTTCTGGAATAAAAAAAAAATATACATTCTATTAATTTTTTTAATTACCTGCCTTTATATTACAGGCATTTTTGTATTTTAAATTAGTGCATTTATCTGTACATGAAATTATCCTCCATTTCATAAAAAAATTATTAATCAATGTGTGGACAATCAGATTAGATCAAAATTTTTGATTTTCTAAAATGAATGCCTAAAATTTCTGAACTCTTACAACAGATGAAGAGGAAACCAAAACAATATTTAAGCTCATACTTATAATTTAGAGAATATTTAATGACTGATTACTCCTTTTTCATATTCTATTTTATATATATATATGTATAATCTGAATTAAAATTTTTTAATTGGATTTGTTTTGTGTGTGTGTGTTCTCTTTCAAGTGTATATATCATCTATTTCTATGAAAATGAATATGTAATATTGTAGTTAAAAACATTTGGCACTCGAAGAAGAGGGAAACAAAAACTTAGGTGGATTAACTGTCTTTCAAAAAGACTTAAAAACTATCAAGGTGATGAGTTGGAAAATCTTAGCCAAGAACAAGAGGCATCGAATGGCATTCTAAGGAAGATCAGGGCCTACATGGGCCTGTTGCACCAATGACGAAGAATATTGTAGTTTATTTTTTAATTCCCAAATTAGTAATCCTCATTCCAATATATTTTTTCTTACATCCTGGATTTTATGATTCTTGCACTTTAATACTTATTCTATGTTTTTATTGAAATGTGCAGAATTCTATCTTTGACGAACTTGAATGCTTTGCTGTTCTACCATGTCAGTATATTAATTCATATTCAAGAAATGAAATGTTTTAAATATGGCGAAAATGTTCTATTACAACACTTCAAATATATTATGCTTTAAAGAAAAAGTATCTTGGTTAGGTTATGGTGTTTTGTTATTGTATTTTATAATATAATCTCATATAAAATTTCTCATATTGCTCATATAAAATTTCATCCAGGCTGACAAAGTATTTTGGATTACAACAGCTCAGTCATCTTAAAAAAATTTAAGAACATTTCAACATTATTATTAGCAAAGAAATTTATATTTGTTTCAAAATACTATTTTCATTCAGATCATCTTTTTTATTTGAAATAATCTCACAATTAATTTAAAATACAGAATTTAAATTAATATTTTTAAATTACAGTCTTAATTTTCTATTTCAACTTTTTTATAATTTAGTTAGCAATGTGCATATTAATTAACTATTATGAAGGCTACAGCAACAAATCATAAAACAGCATTTAGATTTAATATTGTAGAAATGATAATATTCCTAAAGGCAAGATTTATAACAAACAACAGATTTTCTTACAAGAAAATATATTGAAATAAAATATTCTTTCCCAATCCCATTCATTCTGCCCCCCAAATCCCCCTTTTTGTTATAGTAGTAAGCATGAGAAAATTAGGCAGAGAATATATGAGAGTGACATCAGTTTAGAGTTTATATAAAATACAAAAATAAAAGCATTAAATTATGATTGAAGGATATAAAAGGTTGATTTGAAAATATCTACTAATAATAAAGTTGAATGTGCGTATGTATCTATCAATCTGTGTGTGTACATTTTTGGTACTCTACAGACCACACTGTTTGATCTGCACCCACCAAATTTGGCTTGGAAGATGGGAATGTGCATCTCAGATGAGTTTTTTTTTTTTTCTTTTGAAATATAAATCAGAATCTCTAATAATGAAAAATCAAGCTAAATTTAGAAGTTTTAAATAATTTTTCTAAATATTATTACACAAAAATAAATTTTATAAATTTTTCCGAATTTTGGTGAATTTTTAAAAATAATTAGCCAGGCAATTAGTTAGTTTGCTTAATATAGTGGTTATGTTAGATTTCAGATCACTGATTTAAATATAATATGTTCACAATTCTGTGAAAATGTCAGAGATTAAAGCAATCTTATTTTAATTATCTCGCTTCTGTTTATTATGTAAGTGAACCTTTCTAATGGAGGCCAGTCCTATGACATCACAGCATTATTTAAAATATAAATGTGTGGCTCATCGATCTTTGAAATTTTGCAGAATTGTAACTCACTTCTTTATCTGTTTCGTAAACTACAGAGATATTAAATAAAATCCTTCAACTTTAACTTTCAACAATGGAAGAAAATCATATGATTAGACAGTTGATGAAACAATGAAAACAGTTTGAATCTCAGAGTAACAAATGTAATAAAATGTAGGAAATTAAATAAAAATATTTTTTAAAAATTGCCAAAAATCAGCAAAAATTCCCACAGTTATTAAAACAGTACCATTAAAAAGACATTTTCAAAACAATATAAAATTTATTTTTGTGCAATAATATTTTTGAATGATATGACCAAGGAAAAACATTAAAATTATACTTAATTTTTTAAAAAATAGCTCAAGGTGCATGTTGTCGCCTTTCAAGGCATATATGTTCCAATTTTAGTTCCTCTAGGTCAAATGGTTGGGCCTGCACAATGCCAACACACACACATACAAACACACACACAAGCACACATGAACACACACACACACATATCTTTATTATTAGCATAAATAAGTTTTAAGAACTTTTTTTTTAACCTTAAAGAATTAACAGGTTAATATAATGTATTTCAGAAGCTTATGTATTTCATATTACAAGTGGGAAAATCATACCTGAAAACACCATGATTAAAAAGAAAAGCTGTAATGTGACCAGCGTCAATGTAGCGAATATCACATCCATTCCACAAATCCCCAATGGATTTAATGCCATCTCTTGGAACATATGCATCATGTTCAGCAGTTACAACAATGGAGAGACTTGGGTCAACAGGTGGGGTGAAATTGCCTAGATGTGTGCATTCATCCATAATTCCTCTCATGAAATTCAAAGCTTCAAGCCTTGAAAGTTCTGAAGGATTCATTAATTGTTTTGATTTTTCATTATTTTGTGCAATTTCAGAATGCAAAACAGTTTTATTTTGACCCATGTTAGAAGAGGAAGGGGTTGGATATTTTGACTTGTTTTGCTCTTGTAACATTTCTATGTGGTCCAAACTTGAAGGATAATTTCGAGAAAAATGAACACCAGCTTTGAATGCACATGACTGAAAGAAGATTTTCATTAAAAACAATTAACCAGTAAATATCTAAAATTAATATGAACGATCATTTTACAATTCAAAATTTGAAAATATGAAAATGATAATTGATAAGATTTATTCATCTATACTAACATGCAAAAATATTAAGCAATTCAAAGATTTAGGAGACTTCAAATTTACAAGTTTTGGAAATGAATTTAAGCACTTTTAATGATTAAAATTATTTTATTCGGGCAATATTTCCACTACCAAGATAAGCATTACAATAATTAACAATAATAATGAAATATTCTTCAAATACCATAAACAGATGAGGTATTTTTATATAGTAACGTATATAAATATTATAGTATAAATGACAATTATAAGTAATAGTTATAAACAGTAATTTTGCAGGCAGATTAATCATATAATATAATTCAAATAAAAAACAATAACTATTTTGTAATGTAGTTCAATAATATATAACTTATTTATATGGATGAAAGATTAGGCTAATGTTGTTCAGTAATTTTCTCAACTTGATGTAACCAGATCATTCTTCTGAAACTACTAGAAATTCTTAAATATTTTTTGGATTTAGATTACATGAAATAATAGAGAAAGAAATAGAGAGAGAACAGTTTTGATAATTAAAGGAATGGTAAGATGTTCATAGACTTTGAAAATATTATTTAAATCTTTGAAACAAAGTATCTAATTTTTTATAATAAAAAAATCATTTTAAAAGCTTGTATATTTGAAATAAAATGCTGATAAATACTTTCTGTGAAGATGACATATTTATAAAGCAAAAAGATATAACGTTTAAAGAGTGTTAGAAGTTCCAACATCAATCAAAGAGCATCAATTTAAAAAATATGTAAATAATTAACAAATTTTGAAAGAAGATTGTGAATAACCTCTACTGAAATATTTTTATCATTAAATAGAGAGAGAGAGAGAGCTCTGAGCAAGACAGCTTTTCTAAGGGGAAAAAGAAAGAAAAAAAATGACTTTACAATATTTATAAGCTCACAGAAAAGATTTAAACATTCTTCTTTCAGAATTCATTGAAATGACACATTTAGATTAACAAAACTGTGATATATTATTTAATCTGAATGAACTAAAGAGAATGGATAGATTAAAATGAGTTGAAAAAGTTTGAGGCCAGTACTATTCTTTATGTTTGAATTTGAAATTATATTCAGCAAAATATTAGCACAGGTACAAATAACATCAAGCAAAGAGCATAAAAAACATTCAAACACTTCATAAAATGGTAATGAAACAGTACAAAGCTAAAAGAGAAAACCTCATACCTCTTCAGGTGAATGAAGCATTTTCCAAATTTCATCTTGATACACATGATCAGATGAATACTGGTTTTGTAACAATGGCCATGGTATTCCTGCACTCATCACACCCTGAAAGGCAAAAAGACACGTTCTTTCTTTAAATCATGATGGTGGGAAGATGTATCAGAATTAAACAGAACATTATCAATTAATTTAAAGCTTGGAATAAAATTGTTTCTCTATCTTGCACATAAATTCTCATAAAATCTGGTATATAAATTAGTTGTACATTACAAAAAATGCAAAAGAATTATAAAACATTCAATAAATATTGAATTATTTACAAAAAAAGTAATTAAAAGATAGAATATTTATGCCAATAGAAAGAGATGAAATTTTCTTAACTTTTTCATAGTTTTCCTTCTTTTTTAAGTTGTGAATTCATTTTTTTAATGAACATAAAAGTTTTCATATAGGAAATTCTTACCTTACCATTGAAATTCTCAAGATCTTATTTCATTCTATTATTATTTGCTCTATCATTACAAAATTCACTCCATGAAAAATATTTTTAATCCTTAATAAAGCAAAAATGAACCTCCAGGAATATTTTACAAGTAAGTTCCAAAGAATCTTCGAAAGAAGTAATGACGAGACTTTCTGATAGACAGAAGAAGATGATAGAGCAGAAAGGTTTTCATATAAAGCAATAAATTAATTTTAAACAATATTTTATATTCACTTCAGATCAATGGATGCAACAGATGGAAAGAAATTTGTGGGACATCCTAACATTAAACAGTATGCAAGAAAGCATGAATCAGTTTTGCAATAACAGTTTAAGCATAAAACAAGACAAACTTCTACATTTTTATATTATTAATAAGCATGATGACTGTATATTATTAAATTGCCCATTTCTATATACATTTTTTTTTCTAAAACAAGAAATGCAATAAAGTATTTTGCAGTAAATATACAAGAAAGAAATTCTTTGAAAGAAGACGAGTCCAGTATTTCTTTTTTGGAGTCATTCCTTTCTCTTTCACCCTCTATGTATCCTTATCTGTAATGTTGCTTCCTTAATGCACAATTAGTTCCATCATAGAAAAGGCAGGAAAGACAGTTTCATCATCAGCTCTCGTGGATTCTGATTGGATGCAGATCAATGACTCCTGGGCTTAAAGAACAAAATGGATGATGCTGGAATCTTCAAGAATTTCAGCAATAGTACAAATAGGAAGCGAATTATGCTGATTGTTTGAGAGCCTTTTATGGGTAGCTCTAGAAGATATAAAAGGCTGGCAGTCCAAGCCGAAGTCAGTCGTTATAGTTAGCCAGAGATGAATTAATTTGATCAGTCCAGTGAAGTGCAAATGTTGAGAACTTAAGGGATTATTGTATTGAGAACTGAGACAGGCAAGTACTGAAGCAGCATCAAGTCATGTGTTGAGTAGTCGTGTAGTAATGAGTCAGCAGTTGGCCAGTGATAAAGTGAGGAGACAGTAGAGAACAGCAAGAATTTGGAGAGACCCTAGTGAATAGCTATATGGATTCTCTTCCATCTGAGCTCTGTTGGCTGTTTTGTGTGTTATTGTGATTACTTACTACAAATTACTACTTGTGGGCTGCTGTTTGTTGTAAGTATTGCTGTGTATTGCGTGTGAACATCTTGACTGATTGATTTGAAATATAATCAAATTTAGCTGATGAATGACTTAAATAAGATAGATCTCATCTGCTCCAATGAATTGCTATATCGTACAGATATAACATACTAATAAGTGCCTTTGAACTTTCATTAAAATGTATTTAGTCTATACATTATACTGATCCCTGCACTGCACTTTTAATCAAATGGCTACAAAAATTTGACTTAATCAAATGTCATTTGAATTGTTTTATTTCAGAAGCATTAAATTAAATAAAATTTTTAGCAACTAATGCAATAACAACAATGTTAGAATTACAGTTAATTTTAAATATAACCAAATCTTAAATGCATATTATTTAATATAACAAATAAACGACTGATTTTTCTAATTTCAACAGACACATTTTTTGAAGTGCATAAAAATAAAAAATAAAAATTAAATTAATAAATAATTAACTTTATTACTAGGCAACCTTAAATCTTATGTTGCCAAAGATACATACAAATATCTTAAGACTTACATGAGTAAAAACTTGTGAGGCAGTTGTCCAAGAAAGGCAAGGAATTATGGGGATAGGTTTGTGCCAACTACATCCAGCAAGTGATGCCATCTAGAAAAATAAACATGTATACCTAGGAATTTTCTTTTTGAGTTTAAGAACATACAACAAAGAATAATAGACCAAAAAGTTTTATTGAGGAAGTTGGTAGAAAATAGCAGATACACCCCACTTCTTTTCTACACAATCACTCAATCTCTGCAAGCTTTTGTCTAAATATTCAGTCACACATTTAATTCCCTAACAACTTAAATTTTTACAAATGCACAACATGCTCACATTTCCATTGCCTGCTTGCAGAGCAGCTAAACCGATAAAAACAATCGCATATAGACAAGAGGGCAGTCCAATTTTAAGGTACAGCCAATAATCGACCTACAGACCCACAGTTGCAGCCTTATGTAAATACCTGAAAGATAAAGAGTAGTAGATCATTGTCATATTAAGACAATGGTGATCCTAAGCGAAATCTTATGGACGATGAATATAATCGAAGAACATAATAAAAATGATAAGCTATGCTATCAAAAGTTTCTGCAATCCATCAAAAAACTTATTTAAAGGATGGACAGATCTTTCAAGAATTAAAACAGAAACTTCATATAGGAAGGAAAACTTATTAAAAAGTCTCTTTCAATATTAGATACAAATATAATAAAAAAGAAAATATATTTATTTGTATCATTCTTTTATCTATAAAATAGATTATTAGTAAGAAACATTTTAAAATTTATATTCAGTATTTAAATCATCAGTCTGAGCCTATAATATTCTACAAATTATAGATGCAATTTCTAAGAATGAAGTAACCTAATTTAGATGACCAATTGTATTCATCAAGCTCAATTTAATATGGTTTCAGCTAATATGTAAAGATAGCATTACAAAAAAAAAGCTGAGATTCTATATGTTATATTTATTATTCTCTAAAATTACATAAAAATACCAAGTCAATTTTGTTAAATTTTTCATGTATTTATATGTAAATATATGATTTTTTTTAGTGGACAGGATTTCTGAAAACAACTGCAAAACTTTCAAGTTTTCCTTTGGTGAAAGAAACAATTCATAATCATTAAAAACTTTCACATTAATACATAAGAATTATTAAGTAAGATAAGTAATAATCTGCAACATTACTTAAAATTTTAAGATTTATTAGAGTAGCAAAGAGTTGATATTTGATGGATCATTTATTTCAAAATTGTAATTAGATAATGAGGATGGATAACATAAAAAAAAAATGCATTTTAATCATCATATGTTTTTGCATCAAGAAAAACAATCTTCTTTTAGTAAAGAAACAAAATTCACCAGTTTTACTGTTACTATATTTGTCTAATCAAAGAAAAAAATTATTTGGAAGATAATATTACTTCTATACTGAAAATATATTGTAAGCACAGTAGATAAAATTTTAAATCATTTGCTTAGAAAATCGACATCTTTATAGAAGACAAATTATAAACAAGGAAAAAGTAATATTAACTTTAAAAGCCCTCAAAATCTTAAATTTATTCATACTTTAATTTTTAGCATGTATTTATAAATCTTTTTTAAATTGTATACAAAGAAAAAATAGTAAAGATGAAACAAAAATAATTCTTACATGTCCTCCCATTGATATTCCAGATATACCTAGAGGTCCAAAACCCTGTTTTTCACACCAATGGAATAAGGCAAGAGATTCCAAAATCAAGCAACCACCCATGACAAATATATCAGAGACATTATGCAAACTTGACCGCCTTAAAATAGAAAAGCAATAAAAACTATAATAATCATAATATATCACACATCTTTAATGAAAAAGAAAATATATTTATAACATTTAATATGATGATTGTATTTAATATTACAATTTAATTAAATAAGCAATGCCCAGAGTAAAATGTATAATTCATTAAAAAAGATGGATCACTATTAGATATAATCATAAAAAATTGCTTTAAATAGAATTAACCATTTCTTTATATAAAAGTAATTCCTTTTTAAACAGAAATATAATTGTTAAAATAATTAATAGCAGTGCTTGAAAAAAATGATATACATAAAGTATTTTCCATTATCAATATTTAAAAACATTTTACAGGAAAAAACCACAACTTACTTTTGTGTTTTAGGTTTTCTAGAACCATGTGAAACAGTTAAGAAAAAGTGATAAATACATAAAAATAAAGTAAGTCTAATATAACTTATTCTTCATAATATGCAACTTAAAATTTAATTTTTTTAATTTTATTTATTGAGATTAAAATGAAAGTCATGTTTTAACCTAACTCCTTAACTGTCAAAGACAAACATACATGCACATACTTCACAGCATCTGTGTGTTAAATGACTTAGAATAAAATTCACATATTTTTACAAAACATCTTTCCCCTTGATTTGTAAATAACAGTATAACTGTTATGGAATGTTATATATGATTTTGAATAGGGAGTTTACCTAGATCATGCTTATGACTAGGAACAGAGGAGAAGAATGTTACTGAATGTCATCTATAAAGGATAATAAATATGCATCATACAGAATCAGTTGGCACTGAGGTTTGAATAATGAAAGGTTTTATTGATAGTTAGAAAATTTTAAAAAATGACAATCATTATTGAATAATAAGTTAATGCATTTTTATGTTCTTCCTACATACTATTAAATAAATGCACATTTAAAAACACAGTGCTTGAAAAGCAACAAAAAATAATAAATAACAATATAAAAATGATCAAATTAATAATAACGATTTTTTAAGGAAAAACTATTGCCTTAACATCTATTATTATTTTGTATCTAGTTATAGTATGCAATTTAATGAATATTTTGTATTCAAAATAAGCACAGAACTCTCTTATGTTCATTATTAAAGCTAACTACATTAAATTCAGCTATTTAATGATTTTACTGGGCAATATGAACATATCCAAGCAGTAAAGAATGATTTTTTTTTTTTAAAGTTTATTCAGAGGCATTTTGGATAGATCAGATTTCGATGAAGCACATTCAGTTAACTGGAATTTTATAGTAAATTGAAAAAAAAAAAAAAAAAAAAAAGACCCATGAAATGCAGCAACTGTTTTTAAGAATGTAGAAAAAAAATTATCAGATAAAACTTACAAAATTTAATAAAAGATCAGAATTTTAAAATACCACTATACTGAAATATACAAAAACAAAACAAAGGATATAAAAAGGGTTTTCAAGTAAAATGGAGGCTATTCCTGCTTCTTTCAAAAGTGGTCTGGCCATCAACATTCTTCGGCGCCAATAAAACTTAAAAAAAAAAAATTATACAATTATTCCAAAATATTTTTTTCTAAAATATTGAAATCACAATCTTTCATTAGAAAATTTTTGACTTAGAACATAATAAATGCAAATAAAATATTAGAATCAATATAGTAAACACCTCAAATTTTAATACTTATAGATACATAAATCGTCGAAAGTTGAATTAAGATTATTTGAATAAAAATGTATGAGTTCCATTTAAAAATAATTTTTCTACAACTAATCATTCATTTTGAAATGCACTACTTATAAGCATGCATTTGAACAAATGCCCAACTACAATAAAAAGAAAATTAAATATAGATATGAAGACAATATCTTGATTCTGTCATTTAAGTTGATGTACAAAATAATTTATATATCTTAGGCAGAGGCAGCTTGTTAGTTCATAAACAAGCAGTGCTAAAACGAAATCGCAAGAGAATGCAACTAATATAATTTTGTAATTTTAAGTCACATGAATAATATTTTGAAAAATTACCAATCTAACTTATGTTAAAGAATGATTTCTATTTTTGACAACATAAAAGCTGGACAATACACAATTATTAATATTTAAATTTCTGATTTGACAATATAAATGAGAGAACAGCTAAATAATAGCTAAGGAAGTTAACAAAATAAGAGAATAAAAGTAAACGTACAGTAATAAGAGAATAAAAGTAAACCCCCCGAAAAAAAAAGCATCATACATGTGTCAAACTAGCCTGCAGTCACAACAGCCTAACCACCATAAAACTGAATAAAAGGAACTGTCTCATGCATTTCAGATAATACAGTGCAGTTATTACACATTGAGCAAATTTTGATGCATTTTTGAGCTGGTCTCCAAACAGCTCCAACTAGAATATTTTACTCATTGATTCATTTTCTATTTTCTTTATTTTTACTTTTATTATTTCATTATTATTACTTTCAATATGAAAAAAAAAAAAAAAAAAAAAAGCAAATTTAAAAATTTAAAAATCAAAAAAATCAAAACAAGTTTTTGAAATAATTCCAAGGATTACTACAGTTCTGCCACTCAAATGGCCGAATTGCCACGAATCTCAGCTGAAAGTATTTTTAAGAACCTGTTACTGATAAATATATTTGAAAAATTATAATAATATTAACGTGATACAGAAAACTAAATATACGTAAGTGCTAGAACACTTAACTAGCAAGAAAAAGCTGTCAAAAGATGCTATTTAAATTTATTAAAAAATCTTTTTTTAATGTTTTAGCTAGAAATTTTTCTTTGGTATTTAATTTTAATAGCATTTTGAATTTTGCTTCATATATCAATACATAAAATATACTGCAATATCTTAGTTAAAACTATTTCATGCTTCACTTGAATCCTTTAGTATTTTGAAATATAATATTGCCATAAATTACTTCTGATAAGTAAAAAAAAAAAAAAAAGCTGAAAGTTAAATAAATACAAGCACTTTTTTTTTACAGAAAACATTTTTTACTTTTAAATCTTATAAACTGTTACTAAGTATTCTCATAAATGTATAGGCACATTAATATAAAAATAAACAATACTATTCTGACAAGAACATTCCTGTAGAAGATAAATTCTGATTAAATATTTCTATACATACTCATAGGATAGTCTTTAATACACGGGTACTTTTAAATAAAGTAATAGTATAATATTACAAATATTTTGTTACAAAAAGTATAAATTATTATTATTAACATCAAAATACTATTAACTAAAGAAATTCTTACATGGTCACCTGTACCAGCTAAATGTAAGCATATTGGTCGCACTACCTCAGAATTCCATGTGCTGGGAAGAAGAATTTGAAATCTGAAATTAAGAAAGTCAGATGCAAAATTATATAACAATTATTACATGAAAATATATATAAAGTGTAACAATTGAATAAAAAAATACAAAAATTAAAATTATAAATAAAAGATGTAAACAATCATAACCCATTAAAATTCTCCATTACAAAAGATTAAATTCACGTATAAACTATGATTTAAAATGAATTTGCTGCATTTCTTTCAAAACTTTTGTTTCTCTTATAAAATCAGGTAACTATGTCTTATAACAAGTATATTGGAAAAAAGTATATTCTGTTAAATAATAATGACCTGTTAACAAACATAAAAAATTGGTTGTTTTTAATAAATAAAAAAAAATCACTGAATTATCTGAATGCAGATATATTTATAAAGACATTGACAGTGATATTTCTTTTATAAAAACACAGTTGTTCTTTTAGCATTTAATATCTTTATTGCAGACTTCAATACTGAAACCCTAACAAGCAAACAAATACTGTCTGTCCACGACAAGAATACTGCTAGACATTCGTCTATGTTTACGGCGGGCGTTATAGAAACAGGTTACTGTAGGAAGAGTTCATTTCGCAGAGGTAGAAATTCATTCAAGTTTCTTACATTGGCACGTTTAGCGCCAAAGTGGCGATATTTGGTATTATTGCATTTAATTCTTAAAACAAATTTAAAAAAATAATTCACTCAGCTGAAAATCATTTGCATACTCGGAATATTGAAAATATCCGGCATTCCTGTCATATGTATACAAAGAACAAAACAAATCAAATAGAAAAACTGAATAAATATTTGTATGTCTAACGACTACACAAGAAGAAAAAAAAAGATTAAGAAGTAAAATCATGCATGACAAAACATTAATCGTCTTCATTTCATTTGCTCTAAATTTATATAAGTTATTAATATCAAATTCTCCGCAGCAAACGCGAGGTAATCTAATTTAACATAATTAATCGTAATTTAACATAATTAATCGTACTTATTTCATAAATTTTATAAAAGTGCTTTTATTTTGTTTTAAAGTAAAATGCTCATTGTTAAATAGGTTTGAAACCTTTCCAAATTTATATTTATTTTTCTGATGTATATACTATTTCCCGAAACACAAAATTAACGATTACCACACTATCAATTTTCAGATTTTTAAAAATCAAACTGTGATTTGTAACTTATTTTCAATATGCACAAGCTTTTTACAGCATAATTAATTTCGCAAAGTTTATATGTAAAAGTATTCTGAATTTGAAGATAATTCAAGTGTTCATTCATGCAGGTGCCAGATGTCCCAGATTTAAAGGAACCCAACTAAATAAGCCCAATATCGCTTTACATTATTCTACGAAAAACGCGGTAAAAGTTTGTTTTTGTATTCCAGATTACCATTTATTCATTTCCCCCGGCTTGAAAAAGAAATACAATTATTTCAAAGAAAAAATTTTCTCACGAGCTGTCAATTCGAATAAGAGTGATAAATGAGCTTTTCCTTTCAATATATCCTCGAAGCAATAAAGGATCCACATTCCTGCATGCATTTTATCATTTCGGGGTTGAAAATTCTTCACTCCTAATGTTCTTCACATTTCTATTCAAAGCCTATCAATACCGTTTGAGAATACATATCTGGTACCGTTTTACTATCACAATCAGTGCACCTGAGTAGAAAGGAATCTCGTTAAATACTTTAATCCTTCTAACTTACATTAACGTGCATACAATTTTTAGATTCTTGGAATCCTAGTTAAGAAGGAAAGCTATTGAAACTACAGAGAGGCGAGACAACAAGTCTCAATAAATGACTATTTTTCTTTATTTTATTGAAAAAAAAGTAATGCGCTACCTATAATATAATATTTTTTCATACCATTATATAGTTGAATAATATTTAGCGATAAAAATTTAATAGAATTACTTCTTAATAATTGCATATACTCATTCAATTCCAGAAAAGAAATTAAATCGTTTTAATCTCTAAATATTTTCATATAGCATAATAGAATCACTATTTTGAATTTCAAAGTTTCTTTTTTTTTTAAACTATAAATACAATTTCTCATAATTATTATTTAACACTAAGAGCAAAAGGTTAAAACAACGGGGTTTTTTTCCCCTCCTCATTTTTTTTTATCTTGACAATGATTGTGATAGTAGATAACTAAATTAATTATACCTGTAGATTTAAGGAAACTACTCAATAATTTTGATGAAAATAAAATACTGAATTGTGAAATATACTTGTTTAAAAAATAATGGAATTCAAAGTTCCCTGCAAGAACTTTTTTTTAATAAATTTTCAATACACTTTTCAAATAAAAAATTCAAAATGAATGATCAATTAATTTTACTTATACAAACAGCTGAGTATTATTTGCTTTAAAAGTTTGAACTGTGCATTTTTTTTATAAATATAATCTGAAATGGATTTCTATATTTTCCAGTTCCATATATCGATCAATTCAAAAGGCGATCTTATTTATGCTAAAAAGTTAAATTCTAATTTACGATAATTATTTTATTAAATTTCAGTTTATAACATTAAATAAAAGTTTTTGATCCAGAAAAAGCTATAAAAGTATATATATAATGATATTTTAAACTCTAATTTCAATTTAATTAATTTCCAAGGTTTTATCTTAATTTAGCCCATAGTAACTTCATGCTAAAATATTCTATTATTTCCTGATAAATATTAGAATCTATTGTTTCTTTCTTCGTTTCACTTTCTACAATTTAAAGTATTATCATAACAATTATAAAAATTAATTAATCAGCAATTAACTAACTAAATTTCATGCTTTAAATTTAGTAAAATCTGCAAAATAAATAAATAAAACAGACCTTAAAAAATAAGGACAATCAAAACTATGTTAAACTGAAACTTTTGATTATTAACACAAACATGAATGGTAGAAATCAAGAACACATTAATGAAAAAAAATAGAAAATAATAACAATGTATCAGAAACAAAATGTATTAGACTAAATACAATTCCATTCTGCTATAATCTATAATTGAATAATCGAAAAGAAATAAAAAAGCAATTTTAAAACTCACTTTTTATTTATAAAATATATTAATTATGATTAAAAGAATGCAAAACTATATTATTTTAAAATGACAAAACTAGCAGAGATCGAGTGACAGTTGTGTAGTTTCTTTAAAAAATTCTGAATCACTGTCACATGATTCCGTTTCTTCTGAATCGGAATCCGATTCAGTACTTCCAATTTGAACTACCAGTTCGTCTACTACTTCCTCTAAAATTCCATCTTTTTCCCAATAAGAATTTTCAAGTTTTTCCACATGACGGCAATGAGCCTCCCATTCCTTGGAAGACACTCCGCCCAAAGCATCGCACAACAGATTCTGTAAGTTTTCTAAACTTAAGTCTCCTGTTATATTTCTCTCTTTGATGAGTCTTTTGACTGAAGACCAAACGTATTCAATCGCATTTAAATCGCAATGGTAGGGGAGAAGTCGCAAGACATAATGCCCATTTTCTTTTATTATGCTGTCAATTTTATATATGATTTCTTTAGGGCGATTCCTATCAATTAGCGAATACAGTTCCGCTTTCCTCATTTTCATATCGCATTCTATTCCATTATTAATCAGCCAATCGGTCATTTCTTTCTTCGTACTGTATTTGGTAGGTGTCGGATTTGCAACTTTTGTGTGATATGGAGCATTGTCCATGCACACGACACTTTTTGGGCGCAAATTTGGAATGAGTTTTTCCAACACCCATTTCTCAAAATTTTCATAATTCATTTGGCCATGATAATCACCAGTTTTAGTTGATGCTTTGTAAATTAATTGAGCGCCAGGAATAAATCCCGTGGACGAGCCAGCATGCACAATGATCAATCGATTTTTGGAATTTACATTTATTTCGGCTCCTGAAATTGTATCACTTTGCCAGCATTTTCTAAATGTCAGATTACTGTCAACCCACGTTTCATCAATGAAAACTATCTGGCATTTACTTTTTCTGTACTGCCTCATTTTTCGCAAGTAGTTGTTTCTCCAAAACACAATATCAGGTCTTTCGATGAGAAATTTTCTTTTATTCGCGCATTTCTTCCAGCGAAAATTCATTGAATGCAAAACTTTCCTCAATGATTCCTTATTCCAATGAAAATTCAACTTCTCTCTCAATACGGGAAGTAATTTTCTTAAAGAAGGCACTTTCTTTTGCTGGACGTAAAAATCTTCAACTGTTTGACGAATAACACATTTGTCGAAGTCATCAATTTCACAATTTCGGTCAATAGGCCTTTTACGGTGCTTTCCAGGAGTACTCAAAACTTCCGTTTTGTCCAGTGTCGAAACTTCATTTTTAATTTCCCTAATAGTGCCTTCCGACACTCCAGTCGCCTGAGCAGCTCTTTTCATGGCTTGTGGAAGAGAAACCTTCAAAGATTTTGCTGCAGCTTCTTCGGAGCAGAACTCTGCAACATTATGCACAATTTTACGTGCTTGTGATTTTAAAGTCTCTCCTTTCTTAAATCGAAAAGGCATTTTAAAGGATATCAAAATTTACGAGACAAAAAAAAATATTAAATAATAAAATGCAGTTAATATTAACCAAAGAAAAGATTAATAAAATATAAAAGAAATAAGTTAAGCGAATATAAAGATACGTGCAACTGCGATTGAAGCGAGAAGACGAATGAGCAATAGATTTTCTGTTATCGCTTCACATTGACGCCGAGAAAAAGAATACCTCCCCAGACTTCTTTCCGATTCCACCCATTGAAAATGGATCATCCCTACCGCAACCTGTTTCTATAGCGCCCGCCGTAAACATAGACGAATGTCTAGCAGTATTCTTGTCGTGGACAGACAGTAGTACATGCACTTAAAAATTGGATTATATAAACATAATCAGAACAAAGTTGAATATTTAAATAAGGATAAAATTCAAAACACAGAAATAATTTGAAGGGAATAAAAATTTATAGTAAATGAATCAATATCTACCAATTTCTTTTCCAGTTTCAACAGTTGTTTAAAGTTTTTGAAGAAAAGTAATATAAGATTATGAAATTTTACATAATGGCATGAAAGAAGTTCAGTAGTAAAAGACTACTATTATATCACATAGATTTATATTATGGAGAAAATAATATTTTTAAGAAATATGATATATCTAAAACTGATTAACTAAAAAAATCTATAGCTCAACCTAGCTATCCTTGATTCTTCAGGGACAACTTCTGGCAAATGGTTAACGAAAGGACTCAAAAAATGACCATCAAGGAGTTGATAATTGGGATATTTCTCCACCTAAATGATAAGAATCACAAGATTATAATATTTTAGAATTAAGAGAATATATATATGCACACACACACTTTAAAGTAAATATTAAGTATGAATAATAATACAAATGAAATTACACAATATGATTATATAAATACCAAAATTAAAGTTTTAAAGATAATTTATAATTTGTTCATCAGATTATAGAATTACTTACTTTATCAATGATTATAGGATATTCTGGATCAACCAAATGTCTGCAAGTTTCTCGGTTGGAAATTACTTTTCGAAATGCAAATAGTCTAAAACAATAGATACGAATATTAGCAACAATTTTAACATTATTAAATTAAATACACATAAGAATAATACTAAAACATGAAATCAAGCATGCTTAATTTAAAATATTAATTATCAGAAAGTTCAGTATTTACACATAATTAAGTAGTAACCAAAATATTTGGTACATGTGTCAAGTTTAACAGTATACACAGAAACTTTTGCTGTTTTTCGTCAGTTTTGTAAAAAAAAAAAAAAAAAAATCACTTGCAGCATTTAGAACTACTGCTCACATTAAAATTTGACATACAATATTTATATTTAGTAATATAAAGAGTTTTGATCAAGAGAATAAGTATAAATTTTTTTTTATTTAATAGCAACCATCATAACTACAATGCATAAAAAATAAATTTCCATTCTTTGTAACACACTATAAGAAATGCTGTGGAAATAAAAAAATAAATAAAATTTTTCTACTCCCTGAATAGTTATAAAAATTCTCTATGTAAAAGAATAAAGGTACATTTTATAATGTAATAAGAAATCAACTAATTTTTCTTTTTCTTTCCTAAACATTGTTACTCAAATATACTGATACTTGAAAAGGAAATATATAAGAAGGACAATTTAATCTTAATCACAAATCAACCTCACAATAAATCTTTGCTTTCTTATTGGTGAATCTGAATTACATTTGTATCAATATTAGAATATATTTTTCACATTATTTTCTATGAATCAATTAGAAAACAATCAGGAACAATATCTATACATTTCATTGTTCCTTTGATAGCAATAGGAAGCATTTAAGAAATAATATAATGTATGTTTCAACACTTTTCAAACATTTTTTTTTAGTTAATTATGCTCTGCTAAAGTTAGTCTTGCAGATTATATTAATAGTCAATATGAAAAAAGTTATTTATCTTGTAAGCTATTTAATTACAATCTGATATATGTAAGATATGCATATTCTTATATTAAATTATAAAAATTAATTTAGCTTTATCTTTAAACTTTTTTTTGAAAAAAGTTTACATAATTTTTTTTATTGTTCATTTATATAGAAATTGCATTTGATACAAAATAATTTAATATTAAAAATATAATGAAGATAGACAACAAGAAATGTTAATAAATTTCAAGCAATAACAAAATCAAATAAAATTCAAAAATATCAATATCAAGTCAAATAAAAAAGATTCAAAATAAATTCCTTAATAAAGTAAAACTTTAGATTTATCAAATTATAATATCTTCGCACAGAATTTTAAATAAATTTACATTTTAGCATTACATTACATTGTTTCAATAAATCTGTTCTAGTCATTTGACTGCAAAATTATTTTAAGGAATATTCAAATGTTTCTTTTTAAAAAAAATCACAGTACTACTAAAAAGTAATTAAAATTTCTTAAAAATAATTCTAAATTCATGGCTTTTCAAAAGATTATTTTTTTAAAGCACAAAAATAATTTTCTGAGTAACTATTTGTCATTAAAAAAATCCTTTTGAGACCCAATAAATATAATCGAAATAAAAAATTTAATCTTAATAAAAACAATATTTTCATCAATTATTGAAACTGAAAAATTTAGGACACAACACATATCAAATGTTTGTTGGCCACTAGAGAATAAGATTTGAATTTGTAATGATCAGTTATTAGTTTTGACTAAATGCAATAATTTAGATTAGTGTGTATGTATATATGTTTTATAAATGATTTTATGTAAATTGCCATTCACCATATTTTAAAACGAATATATTTACAATGAAAATACCATATATATATATGTCACAGCAGGTTGAATGTGTTAATCATCCTTTGGCAACAAATCACATATTTGGATTGTTTACATACTTGCCTTGGCAAATAAATAAATAAAATTTAAAAAATATGACACGATGAAGAAATCAAAACATCCCAATTAAAAATGGATATCACCAAAAACGAGAAGTTAGGACAAGTGAAAGTGCTAAAAAAACATTCATAAGAAATCAGAACCAAAAAAAAAAAAAAGTGATTTTAGTTTACAGAACAAAGGTCCACAACAACTGGAGAATAACCAATATTTGTCGCCAGTTTTGTAGTAAAGCTAACCACTCAGAATGCTCTATCATTATTGTTCATGTATAATTTAAAATAAAATAATATGGTACATTTCTGTGATAAGATTTAACATCAAAATTAATTGAAATGATTAAATTAATCTTATTAATGCTATCTTCAGCAGCTACTTCAATGCCATTAACTTTAAGTTGATTAATTCTGAAGAAATATATCTTCTCAAAGCAAGAGAGAGAGAGAGAGAGAGAGAAAATAATTTAGATTTTTAAACATCTTAGATGTTTGATGTATTCTTACTTTTTAACATTTATTTTTAAATTATAAAAAAATCTTAATTTTTGAAAAATTAATGCTAACTCTCAATTTTAAATAATTTAAATTTAATTTCAGTAATAAATGTATTTATAACTTCTTATTACTAGCAGGAATACATAATTAAATGGAAACTATATGATGACAGGAGTGAGCAAACGATATAATGCCCTTGTATATATTAATTCTATTCAGAGAAAAATTCCTGAAGTTAAAGAGGAAATTGGCTTTTTTATCAAATGCAATAAATGGTAATTAAGTTTAAATACTACATTTTTCTATTCCTAAATAAATTATATTTTGAATTTTAAAAATAACACTGTAAAGAATTTAATTCAATTAATTTTAATGCTCATGTATAACTATCTATAATATATAATAATTACTAAAAACTAAATAGTTTTTAGAATTCTAATACAATTTTTTATCATGTTATAAAAAAAGAACTACAAAATATTTTCTTGTCAAATTTAAAAAAAAAATAGATTAATTTCAATTCTGAAATTTATTCTTCAGTAACTTAAAAAATATATATAATCGCAACAAGCTATCATAAAGTGTAAAATTATAAAAAAAGCTGACACTGTGCTCCAAGGAGATATGCTAAAACTATGTCTTCCTAAACAACATGGTATAATTTTGCTTTTTGTGGATAGCAGACTCAGCCTCCCCCCCTTCGTGACATCCCTGAAGATAGAAAATCAAATAATCGTATACATGATTTCAATTTATGAAAAATAGTGTTTAAAAATTTATAACACATTAAACACTAGTAGCTTTTGACAACTAACTAATTCACCAACTTTCTGTTAAATACTTTATGCAGGTTGTTCTTAATGGCTTCTGCAGTAAAATTTAAAAACATACTATTTAAAAAGCCTTGCACTATTCTGTTCATTATTTAATGCAACTTCTAAATTTTCTATCATCTTACTTTAAATACGAACTTCAACGGGAAAAATATATAAGTGCCAACAAACAACATTTTTCATGATGAAATTAAAGATATTTATTAAAAATATAAGAAGAGATGGTAGCTTCTTTCAGGATTGAAGTTTTATGCATATTGCAAAACATTTTTCATAATTTGTGTAATAACTCAGGATTATTCAATTAAAATTTAATTCAACAAAAAAATTATGTGCACTAAAATAAGAAAGCAATAAAAAGGATAATATATTTTTATACATTCTATTAAAGCATAGCAGTATTTATAAATGGTCACATTAAAATTTTTTTTTTTCATCATAGCTTAATTTATGAATTGTTTCATTTTAATTAAGTACAAAAAATTTCAAAATACATATTTTAAATAGATATCTACTCATTAAGAGAAATTATATATATATACATATTTATTTTTTTCAAGATTTATTATTTACTAGTTTTTATTGTTTAATTTATTTGTCAAAGATGCATTATTTCTCCCTTGAGCAATCTAAAAGCAAAATTCAGATTTTCCTAAAAACATCCAAGCATTGCCTACTATTTGGACCTATTCTCTTTAATAATTGAAGTTTTTCGCAGAGAAGTTTATTTTAGTCTATTCTTACAATTCAAGTTGATACATTTCAAGTTAAGTAAAAGGATTTAAAAAAAATAATTTATACATGCAAAAGAAAATAAACATTTTCTATTAAATTTATATTTTTCTGTAACATGTAAAATATTTTCTCTAAACTTGATGAAATTATTTATTTTAAAGCATTTCATATCAATTGGACTAAAATTTCATTATCAATATATAAACATGTAAAATTATGTATAATGTATAAATATATAACATGTAAAATTACTTTATGTTATTTTGAGTACCATCAATAATAATAATAATTTTATGAGATGGTTAAACATTTTAAATGCTATAAATCTAAGGTTCATTCACATATAATTCAAACATGCACAAAAACTATTTAATAATTTACCTTTTCAGATTTTCTGGTTTTCCCCATCCTTTGGTAAAAAATTTTGCCAGCATAATGCTACGATATATAGCATCTAATTTACTAGGTGGAGACATTCTTAGTGATATCTGAGGTATTAATAATAATCTAAAAAAAGGAAAAACATTTTAAATACATGGTTCCAACTGATTTCAAAACATTAAGAATGAAAACTCGACAAACATTCTACTCAACTGAAAGTAAATCAGTTTTTGAACACCATTATTTCAAGTAACAGCTTTTTTCCCTTCATTCCTTCCCACGGGTCTTCTATTTATAATAGATAGTCATCAAAATGAACAAATGCTTTTCAACAAGGTTATATTGTATAAAATATCCGAAAGGTCATATGAAAATCGTATCCAAATTAAATTATTTCAATAACAATGTATTGTTGAATTATTAATGACATTTCTTTTGTTGACCATTCTAAAAGTGTAGTATTAAAAAATATTATGACGTTTTTAGAAACATGCCATAAATTTCAATTCACTGAGCATAAGTTTAAGTCACAGAGAATTATTATTTTGGTAAACAACTGTGCTAATTTGAGAAGCTTACTTACAATTACCAATATTTAGCAAAATACGCAAATATTAATCTGCTCACATAAGGTAGTAAACAAAAAAGAAAAACCAAGAGTAATCACCCAATCACACCACTACTAAGTTGTTGCTGCCATTTTTATATTTAAAATGTTCTCTTTTTATTTATAGCGTCGCACCGCATTGCCGGATAAACTGAGAGAAGGTTTCATATATCAAATATATATAAAAAAAATTAAATTTATGAAATTAAGATTAAAATATTTAAATATAAGCTGTTTAAAACTGCAGGAACTAGAAGATTTACATAAAAAGAAAAACAGATTAAATTATATATTGATAATATGTAAACATTATATATGAACAAAAGAATATTATGTACTTAACTGATTGTTTTTCCTTTTAATTCATATCCCAGTCTACAAATCAATTCTGATGATTAGAAATTCTTATAAATAGTGGTCAGATGCAGATAGGGGTTTATGTCATAGACGAGAAGTTTTCTATTCATTTGTCAATCTAAAGATCACTCAACTCTTCAAAAATGTGATTGAACCAATTGTAAATAAACAGAAGGTTGCGTGTGTTTTGGTTGTTGGAAATTAGTCCTTTTGATATCTATGATATTATAAATATTTATTTTTTGAATTTTTTTCTGTATAAATTAAAAATAACTTTCCTTAATCGTTCATGTAATAAATATAATTATATAATGAGATAAAATAATCCTTTTTTTTATTAAAATAATCTTCAGAAAATCTAAGCGATTTCTTACATGTTTTTGTAAATAGTGTTATTGCTAATTCTCTACTATTTACATTTGTATGCCGCCACTTTGAATGACTTCTAATACGAGTTTTAATTTCATTTTTTATTAAAAACAAAGAAACATTATGTTTAGAGTAGTTAACTGTCTTCGAAGAGCAAATCAACTACGATATAATTTTTCGACCGTTAATGCTTTGAGATGTGAAGAGAAAAAGAAACCGAAAAAGAAAGTTTCCGAAACTGTAGAACTAGTCACTTTAGTAGATACTAATGATAAAATTTTAGGACTGAAACCAAAACCCGAAACAGAGAAATTAGCAAGAAAATTAAATTTAATGTAAGTTTGAAATAAATTTAATAAATTACTTTTTTGTGAATGATGATCCAGATTTCAATATTCTGGTTTAAATTTAGTGGAGTAATGAAAATTATATGAAATATTTTCTAGAAATATTGAAATTGTAATGTAAGAAATTACTTATTTCATGCTTTTTCCAATGCCTATTATCTTGTCTCTAATTAATAATAGATTTTATTTATTTTTTTATTGTTAAAGATATTTTTCCATCAATTAAAATGCTTAAAATATTCTCCTATTAGCACTGATTTAGGAAAAAAAAAAAAAAAGAATACAGTACAAGACTTTCTTTTTCTGTGTTGTAAATGTTTATAATTAAATTTTACTTTTAAAATAAGAAGAATAGTCAAATAATCAAGCTATCTGGAAAAACATCTTATCATCATTTTCAAATATTAAAATTATAGAACTAAAGTAAGAGTTTGCAAGAAAAAGATAAATAGAAATTAAATATATATATATATATATATATATATATATATATATATATATATATATATATATATATATATATATATATTTAAACTGCTATTTGTTATAAGCTAAATGTTTTCAAAATTAGTAACTTGAATATTTATGATAACCAATTTTACAAAATGTACAATTATTCAATATAAAAATAAAATCATGTGAATCCTAGCCTCCCCAAAATAATTGTTACATTTAACCATACTAATTTTAACATTTTTTTTTTCTTTTCATTATTTTATGTTGTAGCACTTGTTTGTATGTTCCAGTGCAGCAAGAATAAATGGTTTCTGGGTGAATTATTATGTTATTTTTGTCCATTTTATCATATTTGATGTAGAAAAATAAATAATATTTTGGATGTTCCCTAAAGGAAAGCAATGAGACTTGTTTGAGATCTTTTTTAGATTATTTAGATACTAATAATATTCTAATTTATATTAGAACTATTTTTCTACATTAATTTTGTAAATTCTAATAATACTCTGGTATTTGTCATACTATGGCCTTAAACTTTATTTCTGTTTTAATTTTCTTACTTAGTAATTTTTTGGTGACATTTTTTTTTTACTTGTATGAAAATATATTAAAATAATTAAAGGATTGCTTTAGAGTTACTCAATTTTTTTGTTTTTTACTTTTGTCTTAAATTCAGAATAAAACTAATGCAGTAGCTTATAAATTAAAATTTTATTATTTCTGCTAACATTTCTTACTTTTTGAATTAATTCATTTAAGTATCACCTTATTGAAAATTATTAGGCTTTATTAATGTACACGTTATTTCATTATTCTAATATCACTTCTAAATACTATTACTTTGGAAATGTGAGTTACTTTGCATTAATTTATAAATAACATTTTATTCTTACACTAACCTCACATTTTTGCATTATTTATAGGTTAGAAAGGGTAGATGATCCAAAATATGGTAAAGTATATCCTGCTTACAAATTAATGACAAAGGAAGAAATTCTGAAAACTGAATCAAAGGCATCAACTGCAAGAGCATTAAAAAAACTGCCTATAAGTTGTCGAATTTCAGACCATGATCTCAAAACTAAAGTTCAAACAATTCAAAAGTGGATCACAAAAAATTGTGAAGTTCACGTTGCTATCACAGGAAATCAAGAAACTGCGGCATTTATAGTAATGTCTGATTTTTATGTTTAGTTTAATTAATATTGATTATTAAATGCATAATAATCTCACTATTGATCATTTTGTTTTTCATCTAAGATTTTTTATAAAATTACAATTCTTGTAAACTTTTACAAGTGTTAATTAAATTTAAAGGAAAAAATGTTATAGTCAGATTTTTTCTATAGAAAATATCCTATTTTATTTATGATCCTATCTTGTAAATAATAAAACAATTTGACAGTTTCTTTGGCATGCATATTTTGGGGAAAAAATAATAATAAGATAAAAACTAAAATTGGTACATTATGAAATAGCTTTTCAAAAATTCACTTAAAAAAATAAGTAAACTTAATTCAATCAAGTAGTAATTTCGGAGGAACACATATATTAGTAAAAATGGATAGAAATAAGGAATATGCAGTTATTTTAGATTTGTGAAATAAATAAAAATATTATGTAAGTAAATGATATGATTACAATAAAATAGTTAAATGCATTAATAATTGATTGTTTACTTTAAAAATGGGAAATTAAAATAACTGTAAATAAATCTTAGATTTTGTTAGAGGAAAAAAATATAATAATTTTTAAAAATACTTTTATAGGTCAAAATTGAATGATGGACTATTTTTATTTAACAAAGTTATACAAATATGTTGAAATAACTATATAAAACAATTTCCAGTAGTTAAGTAATCTCTTTAAATTCAATTAGTTAACTTTTCTACTTCAAATTATGTATCATATTAATTGTTATATTTTACTTAGCTTTATACATTATATTCAAATCCATGAAATCTCAATTTTTAAACTTAGTGTTATTTCCAAAAACAGTCTATAATAATCTTCAAGATATTTCTATTTACAAGTAAGTATAGGATTTTTTGTTTTTGCAAGAATAAAAAAAACTTTTACTTTAAATAATTGTGTGAGGTTAAATATTGTATCTGTCTGAATTCTCAAGTAATATTTTAAGTAATTTTTGTATTTGTGTCTTTATATGTTCAATGACATATTCTAATTTTTGAGGTTGATGCATTTATGATTTATCAATTAATGACCAAAGATTTTGAATACAGTTACTGTAAGTTGCATTGAATAATATTAATAAAATAATAATTCAAATTTTATCAATTTGACTTTTCTTTTACAGAAAAAAACTTTTGAAAGCATGCAAGAACAATTGAAAGATGTTAGTAGAATCATTGATGTAAGAAAAAAAGAAGATGCATTAAAATTTATTGTATTACCACCAAAAAATTCTTCCACAAATAAGAAAGAGAAAAATACAGAGTCTGAGAAAATCAAAGACAACTCATGAGCCCTGAATATTTGAATAATATTCAGAACAATAATAACAAGAAGAAAGTTTTTCAAATCTGTAATGTTGAACATTTTTTATTGTAGAAAAATAAACTTAATAAGTTTTTATATATTTGCCATTTTTTAAATTAAAATTTCAGCTGAGAAAATTAGACTGATTTTGGTATTATAATAAAAAAATTCATCAAATGGTTTGTGTTTACATTCATATGTTCTTAATACAAAATGTTCAATCGTGTTGATCATTTTAATGACACTACATATAACCAACTTCAGTACTACTATTATGCTTTAATACTAATCTAAATGAGAAAAAAATGTATATAATTATTGTTTATCTCTTTCTGCTTTGAAAGACAGTTTTTTCAGTTTTCTCTCTCACCAAAAATATATTATTAAATAGTTTTTTTTTTTTTTTTTTTTTTTGAAATTTCAAAGGAAAGAAACGATTTTCAGCCATGAGAAATGATAAAATTTAGTGAATATATTTACTTAGTTATTCTTTCGTTGAATAATGCGTTTTTAATCCTTGTATTCATCAAACCATGATTAGATAAGTTTGCTGTATGAACAGGAGCATTATCATCCTCAAAAATTGCATCTCTTGTATGAAACAAAGTTTGAATCCCAAGATGGACATGATCAGTTAAAATTTTTTTACATTTCTACCTAGTAATCCTTCCTTTTAGTTAGCAGAAAACCATTTGCCTGATCATTTAACTGTTTTCGAATTATTGACCAGATTTTTTTGGTTATGGTACAACTATAGACGGTATTTAGTGTTTAGCGTCTGTGATAAGTGGCTTGAGAATTGGTGTTCTGTTGTAAATGTTCTATTTATGAAGGTGCCTCCTAACTGTCATTATTGACACTGGAGAATCCAGATGCTGATTGAGTTCTGCTGTCACTTTTGCTGTAGTTGTTCGCATTTTAGACATTACAATCCGCTTCAATGCCCTTTGGTCTCTTTCACTGAAATTCTCTTTCCGCCCACTATTTTGCTTTGTCAAGTTTGTCTTGCCGCGCTTTGTGTATGCTGCCATGATTTTAGACACCATAGCTCTAGGAATGCCTAAAAGCTAGGATACTTCCATCACATTTGCTCCAACTTGACAAGCTTCTACAATGTACTCTTTAAAAGTCTACGAGTGGACATTTTATGCTTTTAACAAAAATCTAAGACATATACAATTTCACTAAAACTACCATGATATATATATATATTTATATAAAAAGACAACTGATAGCTATTTATTACAAAATACATTCTAGAATTCTTTTAATGCTTACAAAGCACAAAAGTGACTTTTTTAGGTGTCACTTTTATTCATAGGCATTTTAATTAATTTGATGACCATCTGTATATAGCTCATTTAAAATATACTATGTTTGGAGAGGAAAATCAAGAATCCATTCCCCTATCTTTCAAAAGTTTATTCATGCATGACATATTTGTACAGAAACAGAGTTTTCAGAATAAAATTTTATCATTCTTGAAATTGACAAGTTTTCTTTTATGCAATAATTTTTTATATCACAAGCACTTTTTATTTAATTTGCTTATAATTATTTTAAAATACCTATTACTTTACTTTTTTATATTACTTGTATTTGTATTATTATTAATACTTACTGTTGTTCATATATGGCACTATACATTATTTTTTGAAATTCTTTTTTGTTCCAAGCCTTTGTCATATCTGTTTACTTTAATCTCATGTATAATTTTTTCATGATTTTTTTACAACAAAATGTATTTTAGTATAATTTCAACAACAAATATATTTTAGAGAATATTTTTCTGAAAAAAGTGAATAAAAAAATTATCCCATTGTTGTATTTCTGAAAATGGCAAAATTATGAAGATATAAGAATTTGTAATTTCCATAAAAGAATACTAGAATAATATTTAGTTTTTTAATAAACAATACCTATAATATGTACTATAGCATAAAATGAAAAGATTACCTTATATACATGCATTCAATTACATAATTTTTATTTAACATGAAAAATTAAATCTGAATTCCAAAATGAAATTCTTTAAGAGAAGTTCTAAGAAGAATTTTAAAGAAGATACAACGTAGGATATTTCCAAGATTTAAATAAATGTTACTAGAAAACTTAAAAGCTCTCAAAAATTAGTAAAATAATTTGTCTTTTCTTTACATTTTTTTCCTCCAAAAAGTAAGAAGTGAATTGTCATAAATAGTTAATTTTATACTCTTAAGTTAGAATATGTATGCTTAGTATATAAAAAAAAACCTTTAAAGAAAGTAAAAAATGTTGATGTGAAAAGTTTATTAGTGCATCATTAGCCAAAGATTTTTAAAAATCTCTTATCAGAGTCAAATGTAACTTTAGTATTATTTGCCAGTACTTAAATGCACCTGATACTGAACATCCTTCTAATTTGGCATCACTATAGGAAATTGATTTAAAATAATAAATTTAATATTTTTTAAAATTGCTTAACTGTTCTATTTGCATAACTTAGCTTGGATTATGAACATGAAATAAATTTAAAAAAACAGATGCAATATATATTTATATATATACATACACCTACAATTTTTCAACAATGAATGACTTTATATAATATCATGCTGCTTTTAGTTATTTTTTAAAAGTAACTATAACAGAATAGTTGAAAAATCAGCAAGTGATCAAGGACAAAAAAAGTAATGCTTCTGTACTTCAAATTTTTCAATTTATTTTTTTGTGGTTATCGAGTTTTCTAAATGTACAACACTGAAAGGGTATTTGTCTATTTTCCAAAAATGAATATTAAATAAAAAAATTCAAACCATATAAAATTTATAGATAAATCATTACTTTTTAAATTGTGAAATCTACAATTAAGTCCATTAGAAAGTAATATAATTAACAGAAAACTCATAATTTTCAAATATGCAATCTATGTGTAAAGAAGCCCATTGCTAGAATTGAATTTAATATTCCCATGGGTTAAAATTTACACCTGATCAATCTTATAACATTGTCATAATGAATGATCCTGCATCTTCTAACAGAAAATTTATTTGCCATTATTGAATGACCAATTTATCAAATACTTTGATGAGATACCAAAACATTTTATTGCATGGTTACTTAATATCTTTTTTTTTTTTTTTTACAATCCTAGAAGTTAGAAATTGTGAATATTATATATATTTGTAATTTTAAGACTCTTTTTTCATTTGAACAGACAAAAGAAAATTGCGTCAATGTACAATTAATTAAAAAAGAAAAAATAATAAACATAAAGCAGTTTATTTCTGTCCAAAGTTTAAATTTTCATTTAACTAGGAGCATAACATCATTTGAAATGACTTGTGTTAAAGCAATTTTCAGAAGAATTTGGCATAGCAGAGAATAAAAGAAATTAACTCTTTATTAGATTATTTTAATTATTAATGCAAGGTGTTCACAAAATAAAGAAAATAAAGTTATATTTTATTCATGTTAAGGAAAATAAACAAAATAAAACACCATTACAGATTTAGACTATTACTAGACAGATACTTTTATTTGAATCCTTATATCAAACAGTTTCCCCCCCCCCCCCTGAGTTTTCATATACTTCAGCTTGTGCATCTTTTGTAAATCTGAGAATATCTAGATGATATTCAGTTTTGCACCAGGTATTCACCAGCATATGTGTTGTTACCAATGATATTGCATTTATTATTCTTTTCTTTAATGTATCCATATCATGAACCAGTGCTGAAAATACTTTGCATCACCATCCTAATTTGCATTTGTGTATATTTTTATATCTTCTTTTCACATTATTTGGTTATTCACTCTCATGGTACCACACATGCTCAGCTTTTTCTTTCACCATTTTCAGTTGTCGATGCTAGCATCATCTATGTCATTTTGGCTAATACTGCACGAGGGGGGAGGACATATATAAGGTAAAGAAAAAAAAAAAAAAAAAAAAAATTGTCTATATATGAAATATTTTTAAAAAAAAAATAAATTTCCTTATCTGTGCAAGACTTTATATGCATCTTGTATATATGCAATGAAAAATGAATTCAAGACATAAGAAAGTAAGCTTTCGCAATTTTATTATGAGAACGAGAAAATTAGTTTTTTAAATTTCAAAATATTCAACTTTGTTTTATGAATATTCTTAATATTACAAATACTAAACATAATGGTTAACATTATTCAGAAATAAATCAAACTATATAAACAGAATGTTTTATTAACAAAACAAAAATGCAATAAAAAGGACAAGAACATAATATATTTATAAAAGCACTTATTTACAAATAATACACATATGATAAAATAAATAAGTTACTTGAAGCTTTGTATATTATTTGGACTTGAAAAATAAAAATATTTAATTACAAGAACATATTAGGAATGATAAAGTTAAGAAGATATTAGAACCGTCAATTTTCTGTTTCGAATACAAGAAGCTAAAATGATTTAAAATGAGTCTTTAATGACAAGGAGAATAAAATTGAATATTTTTGTCTTGATATGGAGTGTTCATATTTTTCAAGTCCATGTTCTAATTCAATAGCTAATTGTTCTTGAGGAATTTAAACAAATGTCTGTATGTACGATTTATCAAGAAGTTGTTACAAAAGCAAGGAAGCATTAAATATATCTGACTTGTGCTGAAGGTAGACTAGTGATTCTCATCAAAGGACAGAAAGCTGAAAAATAGCAGGTTCACTTTTTTCCTTTGAAAGAACCCCTAAAAAAATAGACACATATATTTTATTTCTATTTTTCCTTGAATAAAATTTTCAATTGTTAACTTTAAAAAAAGTCCTAAATTTTAGCAAATTTCATTAAAAAATCTAAAAAAATTATAAAGAATTAATGATTATCAAATATTATTCACATTGTATTTAGAGTATTTATTGGCATAACTAACAGTTAGAAACAGTTAAATAATTGGCATAACTAACTGTTAACAGTTTATTAACAATTAATTTTATTTCCATTTAACAACTTCGATACATCTGTATTGTTAAATATAATGGTAACAAAGACGAAAAAAAAAAAAAGAACACATGAATTCATCGATAATTAGCAAAGGAATCTACAGAGTAGATATAGTGGCTAATGAAAAGAAATCAGCAGTTGAATTCAGATTTATAGTAAAACATTGGGTGCACTTAATTTGTATGTTTAAATTAAAAAGTTATAATATTAGCAATTATGCTGAAAGATTCAACAACAGCATACTAACAGCAACTAAAGGTCGTAACTCTAATATTCTTTTTATTCTGTTATACAATACTTCTCTGAAAAGAAAACTTGAATTTGTATTAATATTTGCTACATATTATTTCATCAATGGTTTGGATTTATTCAGGTAAAATAATTGTAATTCATATAATTAAAGGAAATATTATATCTAGTGTTGTAATGCTTTGAATAATTCATTAATATATCTTGATGCCACAACAACACTTTAATTATAAAATTTTGATCAAAATCTTTAAAAAATTGTTATCAGAATTAAAAATAAATATATTCTAAAATTTAAATGCAATGGCAGGATAATTTATTTTTCCTAGCTTGAAACATTAATAAAACAAGACTTTTTTTTTAACAAACTTTCATATATGAGCAAAATAAAAGAACTGTTTATAGAATAATAAGCAACTATCATATTTACAAGAAATTACATGGCTTTACTTAGATAAATTTATAATACCTTTATATATTCATATTTAACCAATATTAAATTTGAATTTTCAATGTATATAAGACAATAAAATCTTGAATTACAATGAAAAAAAAATAGGTACACATAACAAATTTGACAGCCAAATGATTAAAAAAAAAATTCCCCATTTATGAATTTACAATTTCCAATCAGCCAATGTACTAGCAACTGTTATTGATAATATCTTTGCAACAGCATATATCAAATGTGAAACCTTCAGAAATAATGTATGCAGAATAAATAAAAGATTATCAAATATTTTTATTTAGAAAAACTAGAATGAATGAGAAATAACAAATGATCTAAATCAAACAGAAAAATGCATTAAATTACTAACTTCTTTTTAGATTTAGGAGAAGTGCATTGGAAAACACTTGAAGCTGACATAAGGTTTTCTATATACTGCCCCAAAACTTGATTTTCTGATTTTAACTTCAAATTTTCTTCCTTCACACTGTCTACTCTTTGTGAAAGATCTAAAATAAATAGATAGATAAATGATAGAAAAAAAAAAAGAAGCATACTAATCCTAAAGAACTAAGATATTTATGTAAATAAATAAAAAAAATACATTTATTAGATATAGATGAAATATTGATTATCAAATATTAATTGAAATTTCATAATTAAAAAAAATTAAACAACGGAAATCATTTCTTGATTGTATCTATAGAGCATACATGATAATATTGAAGAAATTAAACAAAAGAGAAAATATTCTGGTAAAAATTAAAATATTATCAAATAATGATATGCTGTAAAAAAATGCAATGTGTAGTTATATAAACAAATGCTACAAATACAACTACAGCCAGTAGCCGATTCTTTTGAAAAATTATTAATTTTAGTTAAATCTCAGGAAAAAGTGAAGTTTAGTGTGCCCCTTGCTGCGCCAAGGGTGTCACATCGCCAATAAAGATGGCAGACAAAATAAACAAACACTTCTGTGAAACAGTCATGGTTATCACCTTATGCATTAAAATTATGATCTTTACTGATAAGTATTGTAATTTTAATTTTAATTTGAGATTTATTTAATCTGTATCTGAGATTTTTTTTTTTTTTTTTTTTTTTTTTTTAATATTTGGGATTACCAAAAATTAAAAAAAATTCAAATAAATTAAATAAAAAAAATCAAAATAAATGTGCTTATCTTAACAGTTTTGAAGAAGTTTTTCAAACCGGCTGCATTGGTCTGTTGTGTAAAAAGCCAAATTTAGAGCATACGATGCCTTTCAGCATCTGAAGAAGGCAGCAAGCAGAATTTTTTTAATTAGAAAACTTCATCAACTTGTATATTATATTATATATATATATTTCATTCACCCTTCATCCATTCTGCAGATTCAAAATACTTACTGCTATCCCGTTCCCCAGACATCCATTCTTGCACAATTACCTATACAACAAATTATCAATGGAACCAACCATTACAGTACCAAAAGAATTGTGAGAACTGCGAAGAATTTCACTACTGACGATTTTTAAAGAACGAATGCAGACGATTTCATTCAGATGATTTATTAAAGTGCATACTGACAATTAAAAATTGCAAAAGGATAAACATTTTCTGTTTGTATTCACATTAAAAATAAAATTGCAGTGTCTTATTAGTTGTAAAAAAACTTTTAATTATAAAAAAGATCAAAATTGACATCTTTAATCAATATTTTTAATTTAACATTTTTTTTTATAAAATAGTTGTAGTTCATGTACAACTCAACCACTTAAGTAGTAAACAAAACAGCAGTAAAAAGTAGTAAACAAAACAGCATTAGGGTTCTTAGAAGAGTGTTCTGGAGGGCACACTAATCTTCACTTTAACCAAATCTCTTAAAACATGAACATGATATTCATGAATTTGTTAAATTAATTTTAAGCATTAAAATGCTAAAGACATTACAGCCCTATTATTTTAATATCTTACAACTATTCTGTTTATTACAAACATGTACCTTCCTAATAGATTCAAGTCCAATTGTATCATAATTAAAAGCAATTGCCTCATCAATTTTTAAGGTTCACAAAAAATTCAATTACAATATAAATAATAAAAAATCTAAAGTATATTTGTAGCAGACTTAGCTACTTTATATAAACAGAATGCACACACTCTGATACAATTAGTAAAAAGATATATTGTAAGGAACCCATCAGTATATTGGTCATCAACTACTTAAAAAAAGATTTAAAAAATTAATATGCAATGATATTGAAGAAGATTATAAATAAATGATGAAATACTAATACAGATAATATAAATTTTCTTTTAAATAAAATTTTAATCTTACTAAATGTTTTAAACTAACAAAACAAATAATACCAAATTTACTGAAGATTTATTTTATTTAAACAAAGTGAGTCTTGCATTCTCAAGCAAAGATATTAAATAATACATTTATATGTTCAATGTGCTAGCAAAGCTACTAGGTTCCCACTCCCACCGCTAGCAAAGCCATAGGATGTTTTTTGAAGTTAAAAAATTCTGCCAGATGCCTTCTTCAGATGCCAAAAGGCATCGTGTGCTCTAAATTTTGCTCTTTACATAACAGACCGGCGCAGCCAGTTTGAAAAACTTCTTCAAAATTGTTAAGATAAGCAGCGATAGTGATCCCAAAGGTTAAAAAAAATTTTAATAAAAATTTCAGATATAGATTAAAATAAAAATTACAATACTTATACTAAAGATAATAATTTTAATGCATAAAGAGGTAATCGTAACTGTTTCACAGAAGTGTTTATTTTGTCTGCCATCTTTATTGGCAACTTGGCATCCTTGGTGCTGCAAGGGGACACTAAACTTCATTTTTACCCTTTTATAGCAGAGTCTGATTTCTAAAATATCACAAAACCAAATTAGTCACAATAAATATCAAACTTATTTTTGGAAGTAAATCTGGTGTACTGAAAATGGAAGCAATCTACAAAATAGTACAAATAAACTGACGATTTGAAAAGTTATGGAGAGTAAATTACTACTAATAAATCAAATTACCTTCCAGAGTATTTTGCAATTCCAAAACCTGAGAAATAAGTCTTGTTTTTTCTTCCATTTCATCAGAACTTAAATCAGGATCCAGTACTAATAAAAAAATTAATCAGGATTTCAATTTCAAAATATTTAATGACTTATATAAAATAAGAGAATAAGACATTACTCTAGCAATAGCTGTTAAGCGAATAACTATGTATCATTAAAACAATCAACAAACTTGGAAATTGAAAAGCATCTTTTGCATTGTGAATTGCATTAACTGTTAACAAAGTAATTTAGGAATTATCACAAATACTAGTTTCATCTTTGTCATATTTTATCCTAAAATACACATCACTGTATTTACACAAAAATATATACAAATTATAATAAAAATATATTAAAATATTCTTGTAAATAAGACAGTTACTGAAAAAAATTATTTCTCATAAGAATCATCACCAACAACACAAATAATAACCAGTTAATCCTTTTAAAACTGTTTACCAATAAAAAGCAAAAAATTCTTCAGCAGAATGTTCAGAATAACCAACAATGGCTTCTTCAATTACTTTAAATAATTCATACAATATGTTGCAAACAATCCAGGATGTAATAAGCTCACATGATATATAACTTTTTTCTCCTAGTATATCAAAATCCAAATTTTTGAATGATTAATTACTAAGAAATTTCTGATCCTCTTCTCCTTATTTTTCCTAATTTTCTGTTAATCCCTCTTATATTGAAAATTCTTTTTCATGCTATCTAACGTTATAGTAACTTATAAAAAAAGACATGAATATTTCTAAGGATTTTCAATGAAAGACAGGCAATTAATTGCTTTGAAACACTGGCATCCAATGAATTTTACTAAAGTTATTTTTTCTTATTAACATAAGAATTAAAAACTCAAAACAAAAACATAGCAATGGAGAAGCATAATCTTAAGTTTTTCGATGTTGATTCGGGTTTCAGATAACGAATAGGACATTACTCTATTTCTAGGCTGTTCAGTGAAAATAAATATAAAGAACAAAGTATTAAAGATTTCTAAAAGATAAATTAATCAAGACTGAAATGGGTGTTAATTTAAGTTTCCTAGATGCCCTTAGCAATGAAAATTTTGGATCCCTTTTCCCTTCTAAATTTTCAAATTCAAATATTTTTAATTGATTTTAATTTCATCTTCATTTAAATAATTTTAAATAGCAAATTTAGACAAACTGAAACAGGAAAACACTTAAATGCAAATTCCTTTTTAAAAAGTTAATTTCAGAACATTAAATATAAAATATACACAATTGAATTTAAAAATAATTTTAATCAAAATGACAAAGGTAAAAACTTTTCTTAACACAATCTAAATAATATGTAATGATAGAAACAGATAATTTTTTAAATTATAAAGCACCTTGTTTTTTAGAATTATAAAATAACATCAGAGTAATAGTAAATAAGGACAAATGTTAACAGTATTAATACCAATATTAATTTAAATGGTACTAGTTTTTAGTTAGAATTTCAGTTGCACACAGACTTTATAATTACATAAAACCACAAATTAAAATAACTTTCAAAATAATGGAAAAACACCTGAAGCAAAGGCCTCTTGATACTCCTTGGAGCTATGAAGCCCCAAAGTAATTATTCAATTAACCTTATTTAATAATCTAGCCCAGAATACTGAATGGGGAAAAAAAACCCATATAACATTATGCTTATTCAATATCATTAAAAATTAAAGAAAATTTAACTTACATCCTACAGCATTGCAGCTTAATAATGCTTTAGGACTGATATCATTTTAAAAATGTACTCTTAATTATAGTAAAGCTCATATAAAGAAATTGTTTTTATTTTTTTTATTTAACATCATTGCAATGCTGTGTAAAAATGCAGTTACTAAAACAATAAAAATAAAATATAATTAAAAATATTTTGAAAAACTTATCAACTGCTGAAAAATTGTATGGAAATAACAATATTATTGAAAAGTTAATTTTAAAAATAGGTTAATATTTTGTGTAATAATAAATTTCACGTTATTCAGGGAAATTTTAAAATTTTTGACTAATTTTAATTAAATATTTCAATAATATTAAAAATCAAGCAAACAAAAATCATTTTTTAATGAAAATTTGATTTTCCAAAGCAACTAGATGCCACATTTGGAGCTCTGCCCATTTACTTATCCTCTAAAATTTTGCAGAACTTTTAATCTATTTATTGCAATTTATAAACAGTATGCCAACTTATGAATATTACCATATTAAAATTATGAAACAGTAGCCAAAATTAAATATCTTAACACAATATATAAATAATATTTCTTATTACTACACAGCCTTGTTAAGTAACATGAATCATATGAGATATACCAACTTAGTTTACTAAAATTTAAGTTATTGAATTTTTTTTTATTTCTACTGGCTATGATATAATATTTTGTAGCTGAAATTCAATTTTAATTTTTCTCAGTTTCCAAATATTTTAATAGAGTCGATTTGAATAACGATAAAATTTAACTTTTATTAGCAACTAAACGGATAGAAAATTTACATGATGGTATAATAATTTATCCCTGAAAATACCTTAATATCAGATCAAAAACTGAATAATAGAATAAAAACACTATTTTATGGAATTTTAAATTAAACTGAATCTTGAATCGATGTAGCACTATGTAAAAAGTAGCAAGAAAAAATATAAACATTCTTATAAAGCAGATGAATATGCACATCGATTAAATAAACGTATTGCTTACAAGGTGGAGCAGGACTGTTTGAACCGTTCGTAAAGGCAGATGGAATGGATTCATAGCTTTGGTGTCCAAGATCATGTTGATCTTCAGTACCTTCAGTTTCAACATCACTGTCATCTATTAAATAACAAAATTAATTATTATTTAGAAGAAATTACAAACAACTGAATCAAATATAACAATAACAAGATGTTTCTTATAAAAACCTTGAGCATCTTCGTCTGCTAATGGTATATTGTTGAGCTCCTCTTGAAGTCTTATCATATTCTCAGCCATAGCCAAACAGTAAGAAAGCTACAAAAGAAAAAAAAAAAATCCAATTAAAAACAACCATAAAAAAGTAAAGAAATTTAGAAGTAAGAATATAATAATTTCCATGATATAAATACATTAATGAAGCAAGTATTCTACAATTTAGATACGGATGATAGCTTAATAAAAATGACTCCAAATAAGCAATACAGCTTCAAACTTAAAAATGTAATTTGCATTCCATAATATTATACATACCTTGTCTTTCTTAGGGTATAATAATTATTGTTATTTTAATAAGGAAACCAGAATTAAGGAATATATCAGACGAGATTAGTTGTTCATTGTATACCTTCACACCCAGTTATGGCGAGAAAATAAGTAATTTGATAATCAAATTAACTATTTAAAAAAGTTTCTTTAAAAAATTATATAATGCTTATAAAATAATCTTAGATGCTTACGATTTGCAATAATTACAGCATCTATGACGCAAATCAGTATAGCTGTCGCACTAGAGTGAAATTTAGGCAGAAAAATCCAAAGGCAGTAAAATACTATTTCAAATTTTATTTAGTAAATAAATTCAAGAAATAAAGACACTTCGTAATAGATTTATATTAAGAACTTTCATCCATTTTTAAAATGTTTTTTTGAAATTAATTTATTCTTTCAATGTGAATGAAGAAAAAGAAATGAATGATTTAAATTTGTTGAAAGGACACTTTTTTGGAAAGAAGGGAGTGGGATGATGACACAATGTATCTTAGAAAATCCTATCCTATTCTGTCTTATTCGTAATCCTATTTCTTATTTTGTAAAATCAGATTTATTTCAGTTTATATAACGATATCTTCCTTTTTGTTCCGAATTTTCAGTTTTTCGGAATGTGATGCAAAAATGGTGGAACTTAATAGAAATAAAATAAATTAGAATATACATAAATTGTGAAATAAAAATTCAAAAGGGAGTCAAACCTTCATCTGAAAAATCATTGTATGATAATGTTTTACGAATGGTTCATCTATCTTTACATTAATCTTAAAAAATGCCGCGATACTGTGCACGTTTAAAACAAGAAATAAGAAAAGAATAAAAGTTTGAAACAATATTGTAATAAAATTAACTTAAAAATATTTTTAAAAAAATCATTAATATTAGAGAAAAAAGTTGTAGTTTTAGAGAAACCCTTTCTCTGTGAGCATTTATTATTTAGAAGTAACTAAGTGCCAAATTTGATAAACTCTAGGTCCAATAATCTTCTCTGCAGAATTTTTAAACGATTTTTATATCATGCATGATACAATTGAGAAGTAATATGCAAACCTATAAATTTTACTATGGTTAAATAAAGAAACAAACAAACGAGTAAATAAAGAGACAAAAAAAAAAAAAAAAAAAAAGAAAAAAAAAAAAGGGAAAAAAAAAAAAAAAAGCTGCACCCGCAACAATTTATTGACATCTTTGAATTCTTAAAACTGTAGCGAATTGGAATGAGCGAGAATAGAACCTGGGACCTTGTGGTTCGCTGCCGAGTAACAAGACCACAAGACAAAAGTAATATAATTATAAGCTTTCACCACAAAACTATCCCTTTCCTCAACTATCCCGTTATATTCTACCAATTAATAAAAAAATATTAATATATAAGTGACAGTTAAGACGGAATATTTAGAATAAGTGATAAAAATAAAATTTTATTAAATTAAAAAATAATTAAATAATTCTACTTAAAAATTGAAACTTGATTTAATGGAAGAATCATTATAATATTATCTAAAATTCATTGAAAGGCGAATGCATGAAATTACAAATTGTATTCCATCTTTTCAAAAACCAGCTGGAGTTGTCTCTCCAAAATTTACTCTCCTACATTCTAATAAAGGTATTTTTCCAGAGAATGTCTTGCGTAACATTGGCGTACAATAGTTACAAAATATGAACCTTTGGCGTAAATTTAGTGCGTTTTTCCTGAATCTATCGTGTCTTCCATGGCTAATTATTCGGCGATTAATCCCTAGAGTGTGATTAATAGTATCCGGAAATCAAATTTGTGCTTTAGACGCATTTTTCTCAACCGACTAAAACAACAACAAAATGACACGGAAACTATACTTGTAGTCATAAAATCTGGCACCCTATTTAATGTATTCAAACCATTGTGTCATTGTATTATCGTGTTCATATGTTTCTGAAAGCACAGACCGACAGACAATCAAACCTTTGTTGGATTTGGCTCAAAATTTGACAGATATCCAAATTATATATGTTAATTCTATGCATCGAATTTTATCTATTTAACTCTTTATCTATCTCTCTAGCTTTGTAGTTATCCTGTTAAATTATAACAGTAAATAAATTTGAACAGCCAGACAAACAGACTTTCCATGAACGAATTTGACAGAAATCTACAAATTTGGTGTAAAGACGGTATAACAAATTCCATTCATCTAGATTAAAACGTTCCCGAGTTAATTTTATCACAGACAGACAGAGAGACATTTCTAAACATGTGTTTTTGGAACTTAAGAAGGTCTAAAACGTGCAGATTCCTCACAATCTCAAGTTCGAATTTTTTAACGGTTACTATACTTTCTCTACGTTACGTATACGAGAAAGTAATAACGTATAATAATTTTTGTCCAGTTGTGGATCCTGATACTATAATAAATACATTTTGAATTATTTTAAATTTTTAGAAAATATGTACTCAATAGATTTTATTCTTATTATTTTTCCTTTTGAAACACATATTGAAATTTATGTGTTCAAGTCAGGTAAATTATACCATTAGATAAAAATTTTAGCTAATTTAGCATAAGTTAAGAAGAATTTTATCTACATGTGTATATTTGGCTTGTAAAGTCTGTTAATGGGTTAAAAATAGTTAAATGGAATTGAAATATATTTGCTTTATGAAGAGAGACCGTGACTTTGCTACATGTTACATGCCACATATCTTTAGCAATGACTCCGCAGTTTCAATTACTATTGTAAGAAGAAGCAGATGTATGAATTCGTTGAATGCTTCGTACTCATATAATATATACAATTGAAAATAAATATAAATAATGCAGTATAATGATATTAAATATCATGCAACATCTATCCCCTATTAAAGAAAGGATTTTTTTTTTTTTTACAAGCATTCAGCAAATGAAGGTTTCTTACTTCCACTCAGAAGCATTCTAAGCAAGTTATCCATTGGATCTCTTGGAAAGTTTTTCCTTTGCTTTAATTTTTTTCAAGAAAGAAATAAAAAAAATAAGGACATAATTTATATTTTAGTATTAAACCAGTATTGCTTTTATAGCATTAAAATAGCATAAAAAGAAGTTATAGTTAATACAAAATAATTAGATTGAGTAAAAAAAGACAAAGACCAAATTAATTGTTAGCTAGTAGACTAACTTATATCACTTCACAACGGAAGAGACAAAATTGATTTTTTTAATTATATTAACTCCCGTTGGAAAGCAACGCTAGTGCTATTTTGAGAAGGAATTCATAATTTTGTTCCCAGCCTAGATATACCAGAGATTTTCCATTTAAGAAAACGCAACAGAAACTAAAAAAAAAAAAAAAAAAAAAAAAAAAAAAATTATTTCAAAATCATGATTATTTTTTTTTCTTTTCTTTTTTAGTAAAATTTAAATGATTTAAAACTGAAAAATCAGCTTATTTTTGCGCCTTTTTGTTATTGAATTTTTAAAAGTTTTAGACTTATAATTTTATAATCGATATTTCGTTTAGTTTTTGATGTTCTAGAATTTTGAAAATTTGCTGTTGTGTGGTTCTGATGGTAATATAATAATATTTTCAGAACATATTCAATAAATAATCCATTAATTACAATTAAATTTAAAATCATATATGTATGAAATTTGATATTGAATTCAAGAAAAAATAGTTTCAAAGTTCCTTTATATTTGTAATAATAAATTAATAAAATAGCATATAAAATACTGTATAAAACAATAAAAATAAAAAAAATTTAAGAACACGATATTATTATTTAACTAACAAATAATATCCATATTATAAAAAAAAATATGGGCTTCGAAACAAAATTCTAAAAATGAGAATTGTGTAAAACAATACAATAAACGAATTAAGACATAATGAATAACATAAAAAAGGAAAATTCTTAAACACCCCTTAAAAATTAAAGTTTAATATCATTCAAATTTTAATTAGTTTAGAATATTTCTTTCAGTATCTCACACTTTACATTGAATTATACATTGAATTTATATTTTTGGTAAAATAATTACTTTCTGATTTTTAATACGTATGCTTAAAAATGTAAAATTTTTTGCATTTTTGTACTTTCTGTTTCTGTATTCTGTTCTTTCAATTAAATCTCTAATTCATAATTTGGCATTCACGATTCTCTCATTAAAGCATTTCTAAATTTCCTCTCTCATTAAAGTATTTCTAAACTTGAGACTGTAAAAGTTATTTAAACCTTGCTAATTTGATAGTCTTACATCTGTTTGGTTGATTGTGTACACAGAACAGTACAATTCGCATAAATGTTCATAGCTGCCTAAGCCATCAACCATCTAATTGCACATGGTCTTATGGTAATTCCACTTTCTTATTCTTTATGTAAAATGCACAGTTGATCTGAACATTAAATTAGAGGACGTTTTCTGTGAATTACGAGAAGACATCCAATAACGTGACAGCTGGATTGCAATGTGATGATGAAAGCATTTAGGAATAGCAAATATTATCTTTATCACACATGATGTATTTCCAAATATATTGGAGAGAAGGCTTTGTTTATTGAGATTACATAAAAACTTTAATCAAATAAAATAAGAAAAATAAAAACCCAATTATGAGACTACAACAGAAAATGAGAAAATAAAAGAAATCTTCTCTTTTTTGCTCTTGGCAAAGGAAGAAACCCAAACAATTAACTATTTCTTGGAAATATAAAAATGATTTGAATTTCATAACAGCAAAGAAAATTAAATTTGCATACAATGATTAATTTTTTTAGTTGCAGAAATTAAGGGAAAAATTGCATAACTGAATTAGAAATACATTTTTTTTTTATTGTTTAGATGTTGTAAAAATAATTTGCTTGCAATAATATGTTCAGAAATAATGACGAAAAAAAAAAAAAAACTCTATATTCAACTCTATATTCTATATTCAAACTGATAACTCTATATTCAATGTATTTGAAGATATTCGCGAGATCTGAAAAAAAATACAATTCTGTTGTGTAAAGTTGCTGGATACATTTTCGTTTTTACATATTTTGCATTGTTTGATGAGGATTGTCTAATTGCCTTTTCTAAATCAATCATATTAAATTCAAAGATTAACCGGATGTTTTTTTCTTTATTACTCCTCTGCCCTTTTGAAAATAGGTAAGGTCAACAAAAGAAAAAAGATTAAATTACGGTTTATAAAGGATCAAATATATAGGAAATTTGATTTTTTTTGGAATATTTGCAATTTCTTTGCAACGATAAACTTTCTTCTTTCGGAGGAGTTTAACTTAGTTTAATTCTCAGTTCAGTTTTTGATGCAAGACTTCTTTGGATGGCTCTTGTAATCTAAACTATCGTGAGAAATCGAGAACGAATCTATGCCAGCCTCTCCCTTTCTAAACTTCAACACCACACTAAGGAGAGGATGTGTATGCCAGGTCCTTGTGATAAGTGGAATTTAAGTAGAATTAATCTTGAATTTGATATGAAGTCGAGAATAGCAATCCTCTACTTTGGATGCAACTTCGTTTTTAGAAAGTTGTGAAAATTCAGCCAAGGTGATTTTGTATAATCCTGAATATTCTAGAATAATAATTTGAGTTCGTAATTGTATGTAAAGGCTTCCAATAATAATTTTTTTTGAGTGTTTGAATAAGTGAAAAATATTTGTAAAATTCAAAAACTCAAATTCTTTGAAATTGCACAGGATCCCGCTTCTTTTATTGCTAATTTATATTTATTGAAAAAATAAAGTCAGTAAAGGAGATTTAAAACTAGAATCTTTATTCATTTATCAAAACTTAAACAAGATTTCAAAAAAATAAAATAATTGGTCTTCTTGAATGAATTAGCAATTAGATGACCCTTAATAAAATGATAACCAGATATCCGTGGGACAGTATTATCACATTGTCCCAGATTGAAAAAGACAGCCTGCAAATGAATTTAATGCCTCAGATTGCTTTGTTTTTTACTTATCAATATTATTCATATATTTGCACGGGTGCTCAGATTTTTTTTCCACCCATGAGAGTTGTGTGCTTCTTAGGAAGATCGGTACCTTTGTTATTAACTGCATGCTACTAGCACACAATAGATATAAAAATTCGATCTTCGGTATGAATTTAGGTATTTTACTAAATCCAGAGAGCGATTTCCGGATTTTTTTTGGCTAATACACAAGTTCTAGAAAATAGATTGTGTATCTTGAATGCATTTTCTCAACCGACAGAAAATTTTCGAATCAAAATTCGCCAAAGTAATATAATTGTAGTAAAATAAAGTAGCATAATAAGCTTCCTTTATTTAATCATTGTATTTTTCTCTTATCTTGTTTATATATATACGGAAGAACTTATCAACAGAAGATCCATTCTTTAACAGTTTTGATTAAAGATTTAAAAAGAATCTATACTTTAGATACTGTTGTTGTTTCTTATGGCACTTGCCATGGACAAGCCCATTGTTCGAAGACAGCCGATTTAAGCCTGAGGGGGAGCGCCTCTTGTTTCTATAGTAGCGCCATCTAGGGCCAAGAGAACTTAGCTACACACACGTCACAACCCTTTTTACGGGGCGGACTTCATTCACGCATTTCATTCACTCATCAACAGATCGTAATTTAGACCTGAATCAGAGAACGATCATCCCTGATCCAGTACCCCCAGTGGTATTACTCTCGACATGGAGAGACTTTGTGACCACGACAGATTTAACGCGCGGCAGCCACCAAGCACGCGGGGAATCTTCGGCCGGCAGATTTCGAACTCGCAACCTAAGGGACGCGAATCCGACGCTCTACCAACCAGGCTATCCCGGCCATCACTTAAAATACTAAAACTGTGAATCAAATTTGATTTACCTAAGTTATTACCTTTTTGAATTATCATGTTTACATGCATGCAAAGATCGATAGACTGTCTACTCCTTCATTAATTGGATTCCAGATATGATATGGATCTATATTTTATCTGCTAAACCTATGTACCAAGTTTTATTATTCTAGTTCTTTACGTTTGTCTTATGTTCATTTGCACCCTGACAGCGGAGCAGAAGACTTCCTCTGAAAGGTCTTTGACCAGTATTTAAAAGAAATCTGAAATGCCATGTAACAAATATCGCTTTTCTAGTCAAAGCCTTTTTGAACTACAGTGTTCATACATATAATTCCGAAAATATGCTTTTCAGACTCGAATATAAAAAGATTCTTCACAATCTCAAGTTTGAATTTTTTGATGACTATAATATTTTATTTTTATATTTTTCGTATACGAGAAAGTAAAAAAACCACGAATAAGATTTAATCTTGAAAAGAATACAAAAGTCAACATTTAAATAACACCAGCATTTACTATATAAAGAATGTGATTAGCACGAATGATGGAAAGTAAAGACTGTAATGATGGAGAGTGAAGACATTTAAGTAAAAACTGATTCTTTTTCCCTTATTGTCTTTATAAAGCTTAAAAAAATTGATTGAATCATTTGTACATTTAATTTATTTCAATTCTTCAGAATTTGTTCTATCTTTTCCCTTCACATTATAATTCAAAAATTTTAAAACGGCTTATTTTTCCCTATAATTTTATTTTTCAAAATTCATTTTTTTAGTATTTTTTCTTCTCTTTTCTTCTTACAGCCAGTGTTCCTATTTGTATGGTCATATTTTAAAGCTATACTGGACTGTAGTTCAGACAACTTAGTCATTTCGTTTTTAAGGCTCTCACTTTTCTATGCGCTTTTAATATAATGTTTTTTCATCTGAAATCGGTTAATAAATATGTGTTATTCGAAATTAAGCTATTTAAAATAAATTTGCGAAATTTTCTTTTAGGTTTTTATTGCATTCTATTTGTATCTTCTGGGAAGATATGAAGTAGAGGAGTTACAAAATGCTAGTATGGCATTCTATCTCTAAATGTCTGAAGATATGATATACAATAAGAAATTATTCAGTAGCATTTCTTTTTATTGTATATTAACCTTTTTTAGTGACCAGCCAGTTCGAGGTGATTAACAGCTGCTGAAATTTTCAATTATATATTTTGTGTAAATTAGTCTTGACTACTTCAGTAAAGTATTTTTTATCATCACATTTTGAAAATCATATAACTCACACTATTATAAAAGCTTTATATTGTACTATGTACTGTACTTTACGCTTTATCGTAGCATTGTACTACGATTTTCTGTCACCTCCCTTAAAAATGGAACTTTAATTTGAAACGAAAGTGATTAAAATTCAGTTAATATAATTTGTGAGTAATTTCTCACTAAATCAAAAATTTAAAACTCTTGATGATTTTAAGATGCTAATAGTTATTTAAATTATTTATTATATTTGAAGTTATAGTCACGATTAAATAAATGTTTGAAAATTAAATTTTATTTACAATTCAAGCATCACGTGAATGAATATTTATTATTGCATGAAAATTAACAACATATTATTTAAAATTATTTGTAAGTTGTTAATTTGAAAAAAAAAAAATGAAAGGAAGAAAAAAACAAACAAACGTGGTCTGGATCCAAACGTAGTCTCATGAATGCTAATTGAATGATTTACAAAATGCGCTGTCTGGTTGTTCAGAATGAGAGGGCGGGGAGGGGGGGGGCAAATTACAAGTACAGAAGTTGTGCTGATAATTTCAGGGCCATTTCTTCGAAAAGGCTGGTTACTGTGCTTTCATATTGTGTTGAGTGAACACCGAGCATCATGCTGATTACTAACATCACTAACATCATGCTGATTCCGAACTCAATTTTCCAATTCTCGCTCTTCCCTTGTTAGTAAACTTGTTACAAAAAAAAAAAAATAATATTTTAAAATAAATTTTGTTAGAACAGATATGAAACGAGGGTAAATATGTTTATATCAGTATTTTTTGTATCTTGATTATTATTATTATTATTATTATTTAACGAAGGATTTTACTTCTTGTTAAAAGTAATTAGATAAATGTTGACTTTAAGGCAGAAATAAGATTAAACTATGTTCTGAAATGTTTTTAGATGATATTCTTCGATTTTCAGACCTGAATATAGAAACGAAATACTACATAATAATAACTGGTTGACTGAGTATTGGAGAAAAAAAAATGTGATAACAGTTTTAAAGTTAGAATGGTTTAGCTATATTAACGAACCGTTTCAAAGCAACATTGGTCTATTTTGTGACGGACTTCGTAATTTTGAGTTACGATCAGATGACGAGGACGACACCTGAACTGGCACCCCCTCTCCAAACTTCCACACCACGCCAGCGGGAGGACATATGGCTCTGACGGATTTAACATGAACCAAACCCGCTAACACAACGGTTCTCCGATTTAATCGTGTTCCGAAACCTCTGGTTCTGAAGCCGAGACCTTACCAGCAGGCCACCGCGGCCCGTTTCAAAGTTTGAATAAAAACAGCTAATAATTTTTAAATGATGGGAAAAATGTTTCTTGATCTCAGACACAAGAAAAATTCTCTAATTCTGGCTTGACTAATAAATGGCAATGAAATGTTTTTTTAAATAAATAACCATCGTCAGTAACCTTTAACTACAGATCTATTTTCAAAATTTGCCTCTTTTCTATTCGAGGTTTCATTTCTAATAAACTTACTTTTTGTCGAAACTTGCAGAACCAAGCGAAGAAACAAAGACAAACTCGAATAAACTTTGATTTCCTTCATGAAAACCTATCTTCCAATATTTTCTTTCTGAGTATCATATACCTTGATTAGTTTCATTTTTCATTTTTAAGTATTTTCTATTATTATATTCCCATTCATAATCATTCCTTTGCTGAAAAAAGTTTTTTTCTTTTTCTTCTAAACATTGTTCTTGGCTTAGATAAGCAAAAGAGTTAAACAACTTGAATTATTAATAAAATTAGTAGTAATTAATTCTTATTTAACATTTTGTTCTATTTTTTATAAAATTACTAACCTCCTTTGGAGATTAGCTGGTTCATTAGAAATATTGGTTGTGTTCACTTTTAATTAAACCTTTTATACATAACTTGATGTTCCCTATTTTCGCAGCAAAATATTCGTAAGCATCAAATTGTACCAGAAATTAAAGCTATGTCAGTTTAATAGCCTTACACTTGTTTTGTTCACTGAGTATAAGAACCGCTTTAATAGAATCAAATCCCATGGCGTCACATCGCTTGAAAACACAATTGTCTTGCTGATCCATCTTTTAAATTTCATGGCTCTGTAATTTTACTTTTTTATTTCTCACGTAAACTACAGATATTTTATAGAATCTTTTTTTCTCAGTTTTCAACTATGGAAGAAAATCATGTGATTAAGTATTTGACAGAATAATGAAAACGATTTGAATTGTGGTGCAACAAAGTAATAAATTATTGAAAATTAGGTAAAAAATGTTTTTTAAAAAATCAGATTCAGAAGAAATTTGCATAACTATTAAATTGGTATAATTTAAAAGCTGTTTTTTTTCTAATTTTAAGGCATAAAAATTATTTGTTGCTGTTATCTGTTCAGAAGTTATACAAGAAAAAGATAAAACATCTTTGTTAATTTAGAAACACCACGTTAATTGGGAATTAATTAAAATTTCTCCTACCCTCCAAATTACATACGTACACGAGTACATTCGAACACACACACACACACACACACACACACACACACACACACACACACACACACACACACACACACACACACACACGCACGCACGCACACACACACACACACACACACACACACGAGTATTTATGGCGAAAACTAATATCTACTAATCGTATTAATGGATTATTTATTACTATTTTTAATTGCACTTTAAATAAAAATGTCATTGAAAAGATTGAGTAATGAAAAATTTGACAGAGAACTATAATTTTTGTGATAAAACATAGGCTAAATATTATACATTGAAACAGTTAAATTTTCGAATCATTTATATGCACATTTATGGATAGAGAAACTTCACGTGGTTGGATTTTTCATAGTTTTGATGTTAAGATCGCATACTCATTTTCATTCCTCCATTTTGTTCTGCTTTTATACTGTCAGACTGACAAACAGATGTCATAAACTGTAGTCATTTCTCTCCGGCGACTTTATTCCATCTGGATACCTACGGCCATTCGATCACGCTTCAAATACAAGGGGGTCGTCCCAAAATAATCACAGTGTGGCTTCGAAACGGGACATAAGTATAACTAAACTAAATCAGATGACCTAAAATGTGGAAATTCTTTTAAAGTAGAATTTTTAAGGCGATTTCAACACTTTCTGTATATTGAGATACATAATAATGATTCAACGGAAGTCTTCTCATCGGATTTTGCCGGCATACTCCCTAATAAAGGAATCATCTCTTTTCTATTCCACATAAAAATTGTAGATTTTCAACAAAGTTGTGAATCTACAATTTGATATATATCAAATTGTAGATTCACAATTGATATATATAGCAACAACGAATTGATATATATACAAAGCAAAGAATTCTTACAATTGTTTCAGAATATCGCAAATGAGAGTTTTGTGTTTGATAACATAGTGATGGTATTGAATATGTATTTTCTATGCCTTTTATGCAATCAATTGAAACCAAAATTTGACACATTTGACACAGAATTACAATTTTAGTAATAAATTCCTTTACCTAATTTAATTCATTTAAGTCATTGTATTAGAGTCATAGCTCTATCCTGCATTAAAAAGTAGAGTTCGAGAACTGTTAAACAGATTTGATTCAAAATTTGATATATATCTACATTTAGTATACATTTAACATCTAAATGCTAACACTATATACCAAACTGCATCCATCTTGTTTTTTGCGTTTTGTAGTTACTATGTACCCTAGTACACGAGCAGACTTTCTGTAGTAGTAATTTCGTAGTGAAATTTGATTGAAAATTACAAATTTGAAATATCGATAATATATAAAATTTCATTCATCTAGCTCAAAGCATTTTTGAGTTATCGTGTTCACAGTTAGACATAAACCGAAAAATGTATTTTTAGGATTCAAGGAAGTCTGAAACACAGAGATTCATCAAAAATTCGAGTTTAAATTTTTTTGAGGATACTATTTCTCTTTGTATACTTCTTACAGGAGAAAATAAACTAGGGCATGTAATTTGAAATCTGCATAAAACTGGGACAATTTTTTTCAGTGTGAGAGGTGAATATAGATACCATGAAGGGGTTATTATTGTTTGAAATCATGAATATGGTTTCAAGGCCGGAAATACCGAAACGGTTACTCTTATAAACATCTTACGGGGGTCTCCTTCTTTGGCGAGTGCATCTCATCGTCTGCTACGAAATTTGGCGGGATAAATTGGCTGAGAATCCGATAACCCTACAATTTGGGAAGCTGGAATGAATCCGAAGCGTGCTTCAGTCCCGGTTCTGTCTTTTGTACCCTGCGGTGTAGTTTCCCTGCACTTATGCCGCATGCGTATCACTGAAGCGTAAGTCTAGAACGAAAGGAACATAGAACTAACCCACTGTGTCACTTAAACAACGGAAATGATAATGTGAGGAAAAAAAGAAAAACTCGGTGTTTGGATTTCAAGAGATTCCTCTATTTGAAAAGACAGTTGAAGGTAATCATCCCTTCTGCAATATTTATCACTTATTTAAAGTGGAATAGTTTAATGACTTCGGCACTAGAGATAGTATGATAGATACCATTGCACAATAAACTCATCGGGGAAAACGTTGTTTAAATAGTTCTTCTCACATAAATTTTAAATTTTCTATTAATAAAACTTAAGTTACTATTTTAAAGGAAATCCGTATGTTTGAATAATGAAAATTTGAAGATAATTGTAGGGTTAATTGCGCCAGCTATACATAATTTATTATATTTCATATAATAAATTGGAGAGTTTGCAAATTTTATATGTAATGGTGCTTATTGCAAATGAATATTGAATGTTTTGAAAACAGTTTATTGCTTACTCAATTTGATTGAAGAATCGTGAATTTTCAAGAAATTATTTCACAATAGTAATATTTTTAAAGAATAAAAATGTTTGATGGTTGGGAATTTATCAGATTTCTGAAGAACACATAACATCAATAAGATATAGAACGTTGTTGGTAACAGAAAAATAGCACAACTTTTTAAAAATTTTCAAAACATTCCTTCTCTCTAAAAATGGCTTTGGGAATCATCTTTCGTAACCTTTTTATATTATTTAACGTTTTCAAAACATGCAATTTTTCTTGTAATTGCACAGCTCTAAAAAATTATGTTAAAAATTACTTTAAAATACATTGTCGTATCATCTCCTTATTCCCAGGTAAATTTAAATGTATTTTTAAAAAATGAAGGTTTGACCACAAAGAAAATCCCCCCCCCCATCTTTTCTACGTTAAAGTAACCTTTTCTGTGGTTTGGATCACCAAAAACTCATCCACATCATGTGTTATTTCGACTAATAATCAATCATGTTTTACATTTCTATATGGAAAAAAATGTATCAGCCTTTTCAGAAAAACAGAGGAAGTAGAATTTTTTTTAAAGAGATTCGAATTTCTAGTCCAAAGCATGACAACAGCATGATATTTTAGGTTATTTCGTGTGTCTTTAGTTTAATTTTAAAAAATTGTTTTTAATTATACTGCAACAATAATGTGCAAAAAATGAATTTAATACTTTCACAACGCACGCTAATATAAATGCAATAAATAATGCCATGCAAAATATTTTTGAAAATTATACTTAAAAATATCTTAAAATTGATTACAGTTATAAAATTTTTGCAGTAATGAAATCAGTATACTTAAAATGCTAATTTTAAAAAATAAATTATGTATAAATAGTTTTTTTGTAATTATATGTAAGGAAGTTATTGGGGAAAACATCAACATTTTGATAAATTAAAAATCTAATTAAAATTTTGAAAATCCTGCTCTTAAAGAATACCTTTTACCCAAGAAGTAACTCCGAATCAAATACGATTCGGTTCTAGGTCTAACAATTTATCTTGTAGAAACTTCGAACAATTTTTACATCATATTGTATCGCACAGTTTGCAAAAAGTGTTCAGTTTTATAAATATTATCATGTTAAAAATAATCAAGATGCCACGAAGTTATGTATTCTGAAAACATAGTTTCTTTCTAACTTATATCTCATGCAAATAACGACAGAAAGTCGGAAAATTATTCCTAAAAGAGAATATTATAAATATTAAAGTCATAATTAGTGAGACGATATTTCAGCTAAGACAATACAATTGAAAAATTACTGAATTACTCTGTTATCAATAAATAGTAAAATATTGATAAGGTTCACCTCTGAAATCTATTGAATGAATTTTTATATCAGATACTTAAGTCACATCATGCCATTTACGGCATCGTAGCTACTACTGCGGTCGCAAGAGGATTTTGCTTTTGTGATAAGCAACAAATGATTTTGAATAATATCATCAAAAATTCTTTATAAGTATATAAATTAGTTTTCTAGAGGTGATTTATCTCTTTTATTTTTTAGTAATATTTTACATTGATAACCTTAGAGAGTATTATCTGATATTAGCAATCTCTGTACCATTTTCAATTCCAAAAGAAATAATCTATCCAAGATGCCATTTCGATTTGAGTGATATTATTCTCTGGTCTTAAAATTTGTTATAAATTTAGTTAAAAAAGGTTTTTAAAACATACAGTGGCTCCCAAAAGTGTTCGTACACCAACAAGAATCAATTAAAAACCTCATTATATATTCTTATTTTTATATGAAAATTTTTTCATAGCATATTTTTACAGTTCTTAATAAAGCAGTGAAGAATAAATTTTAATTACGATGCAAATTATTTTTTTAAAAATGACAATAAATAAAATTGCACAAAAATAGGACACAAAAGTGATCATACACTTTAAAAAAACATCACTAAATATGAAATTTTCTAAATTTTTATAAATGTTTAGTATTTAGTAGGATATCCTTTATTCTTTATAACAGCTTTTAAACTTTTGGGCATAGATTTAACTAAACGGTCTGGTTTAGTTAAATCGGTTACGAATTAACTAAACCAGAAGAATGGAACAAGATCGGTTACTTCTGCACCGATCTTGTTCCATTCTTCGATCATTACTGCTTTCAGTTGAATTTTCGATTTAATGTCGTGACTTCTTATTCGCACCTCTAATTCTTTCCAAATATGTTCTATAGGGTTTAAATCCGGTGATTGAGCTGGTGTTTTAAGAGTTTGAGGGCAATGATAGAGGCAAAAAAGACGAACATTCATGGCCGTGTGCTTAGGATCGTTGTCTTGGTAATACACAAAGTTGTTTAAAATGCCCAATTTTTGTGCTGACACTTTTAAATTATTATTGAGAATATTTATATAAACTCTATGACCCATTATACCATCAATGAATACTAAATTGCCTACTCCAGCCGCTGACATGCACTCCCAAACCATGACACCTCCACCGCCATGTTTTACTGTTCCAACTAAATTCTTGGGATTAAGTTCTTCGTTTTTTTTTCTACATACAATGATTCTCCCATCCGACCCAAAGATGTTAAACTTACTTTCATTTGCAAATAAGACACGATTCCAATAGCTCTCTGGCTGGTTTATCATAGATTTGGCAAATTTAAGCCTAGCAATTCTGTTCTTCCGACTTACAAAGAATTTTCTTCGTGCAGAGCGGCCATGTATACCAGCATTCCGAAGAATTCTACGAATAGTTTCACAGGAAATAGAAGTTCCATTTGATTCGTTATATTGTGAAGTAAACTTTATTGCACTCAGACATGGATTTTTTAGAAATTTACTCACAATATTTCTTTGACTTCTAGCTGACAGAATTTGAGGGCGACCATTACGAGGCTTGTTTGCAATCCTTTTTCCCTCTCTGTAACGTTTTATTATGCTTTGCACCGTTGAATGAGGTAGATTAGTTATAGCTGTAATGCCTCTAATTGATTTTCCAGCTTTAAAATGAAATATAATTAATTTTCGTACGTCTAAACACGTTTCTTTACGAATGTGCGTCATATCTAAGAATAAAGTAAATAGAATAAATAATTGTGATATTAAATACTGAAATCAAACGATTTTAGAGTATTTTTCAATTAGAAGACAAATAAGCAGCAAAAGATATTTTTATGATGAATTTAAATAAATAATGTTTGGATGTACGAAGACTTTTGTGTTCTAATTTTGTGACATTTTTTATTTATTTATTTTTTAGAACAATACTACTTGATTTTTTATAAAAATATTTGTTCAGTTTTATTAAGAACTATTTAAAGATGCTAATTAAAAAAACCCAACTAATAAAATGCTTTATTAAGAAGTATAGAACACAATTTCTGCAAATTTCTTTAGTGTACGAACACTTTTGGGAGCCACTGTATTTTTATTAATATAATAAAAAAAGAATTTTTTTTTACTCTTTGATCTTGAGATTATTATCTCTCATTCTCACTATTTAGTGATGCCAATTAAACGAAATCAAATTTAACTAATTAGTAGCTAATTGATTGTTGATTCAGAATTGTTTTGGTAATTATTAAAGCAGGTAATTCCGTAATGAGAAGGTAAACACCACACGTTTATTTCACCGCTCATTTCGTTCGCCTTCGTTCCATCTGTTGCCAGATAAAACTCACATAAAAATGATTACTCGCTCACACTGGGGTTGCCAGATGCTACAATTCTGAAAATATTAAATTAGTGTATTGCCAACAAGATTACACAAGTGTGCTAAATTTCAATCAGTGAGTGAAAAATCATTTACAAAATTCCAACGTTACAAATATAAAAGAAGTCAACTTATATAAAAGCAATGAAAAAAATTTAATTTCTATCACGATCTTTTTCTTAGAAGTGAATACTAACTTAGAATTAATGCTTGTGCATGCGATATTACGATTAAATGAATTTTATAAAATTCTTAGGAATTATGGCCTATTTTTTTATACAACACTGCGAAGAATATCAATTTTCCAACCGACAATCAATAAAAGCAGCTAATTTTTATTTTATTCAGATAGCTTCTGGATTTTTTTAATAATTTTGCTACTGTATTTTAAATTTTAAAATATGATCTCTTTTCTGCGAAACTTTGTTTTCTTAGCCTTTTCTGTAAGAAATGGTTTGATGGTTCATGAAGTTGATTTTACGGATCTTTCCATTTTTTTTTTTTCAAAATTGGAAATAATGTAGATTTTGGAACTAGAATGGTTTGAACCACTGATCTCTTGGTGCCTCTTCTGCTAAGAGAAATATGTCTAAAGGTTTTTCAAAGAATCAATATAAGCTTAAGATTCCTTTTGACAATTGTTTTCAGAAGCACATTTCCAAATTCTTCGTATGGTCATTTTGTTGAGCTTTTAATAGTTTAATGCTTAATAAAAATGCCCTTTATGCAGCTTTTCTTTTTGTTCCCTGTTTTCTAGAATTTAAGCATGGAATAAGAATTGTTGTTCTATAAGAATTGTAAAGTCGCACCTCGATTTTTGATTCAAAACTACTTTTTTCCATCTTACTTTTACAACAGGTTGATATTCAACAGAAATAAAATAATTTATTTCCAACAATAGATGGAATTAGAAATAGTAATATTTCTTAATAATATTTAAATAAAAAATTGAAAGATTTGTTAAAATTAATGATATATGTCCTGGAACATTGCTTTCGATTGAAAGCTTTCCAATTTTGCTGTACAACATAGCTTATGGCCGCATTTGCCAATTATTCCCATTTAAATATTCTCTTGCTACTGTTATTATGGGACAGAAGAAGTATTGCAAAACTTTCTTTTCTTTTATACCTATCATTGGCGAAAGTAAAAATGATATATTTCAAATGTACTATATTTGTATTGTTTTTTAAAAATATTATTTTCAATGTAAGGGGAAAACAAAAACAATCTTCTGCAGTATAAAATTTGTAGAAAAAGACAATTCACTTTTTTTACATCATAAGTTTGAGTTGTCTCAGAACTTTTCAAAGGACTTTCCTAATTCTTACAAATTCTTCATTCTTTAAAAATCATGCTTGCAATTACGGCACGGAATAGAAATTATTAAAATATAATTTTCCAGCTTATATTTTAAAGCCTTTATATAAGCTTAATATGCTACTTTTCAGAAAATAAATAGATACAGGACAGATGTTAATAGTTTTTTTTTAACGCCCACAATGGAAGATCGCCTACACGCCTATGAATGATCACCTGCCTCTTCCTTCCACTAAAGAAAAACATTGAGTTTGTTTGGAACATGAACGGTTGGGACAAAAAGCATACCATCTGCTACTTACTGTAAATATACAGGTTGGATAAAAAATATATCAGGCATAGATGGAGTATTTTTATAAAAGATTTTATTTTTTACTAGCAGAAACTGAGCGGTCTTCCTGTGACATGATGGATGTCAAATTCAAATAACAATAATATAAAATAACGCAATGAAAACTATATTAAAAAAATTAATGTTTACATTTCTTCGTGGCAACATGTTTAGCACCGATGATAAAAACAAAACAAATCATTAATAAGGTAAACGTGCTAAAAAAAAAGAAAGACACACAAAAATAATAAAATTAGAAAGTTTGCTATAAATGATGCTATGGAATTATATAAAAATGGTTTTCATGATTTTTGCTCAATGTTGTCATGTCTGCGAAATCAAAACTGCAATAATTATGCAATGCAAAAAATAATATTGAGCTTTGTACCATTTTTTCTCCACTTTTCTTCTGATAAGCTACAAACGATAAAAATCAAAATAAAAAGACAAAAATGAAAACGCGTGAGTAATAATAATAATAATAATAAAAAAAAACCACAGGTCACTACTATGAAAGTAATTTTCACGATTTTTTTAATTTCCTAGTTGAAAACCTCGCCAAATTAGCAAGAAGTAAAGCTTCTCTCAATGGATCAATGACAAAAATCTTTGAACTCACCAGGAAGGCAATTAATAAAAGAATCAATCAATGAAGATATTTTGATCGTTTTTATTAATATTAATAGGTTTTCATACTATTTATATTAATTGAAACTAAACAGAGATATACAGAGTACCGTATTTTAGAATTCTATTAAGTCTCAACTAATTATAAAGAAGAATGTTTGTATGTCTGTCTCTGTGTGTGCTTGTATGTTGATGCTATGCAGGCTATTCCGTTTTACCTAGAGGTATCGAATTTTGCACATGTATACTTTGGACGATGGAATTGCGATTTTTTGAAACTTTTAATAACAAATTTAATTAATTTTTTAAAAATTATTCCACGACAATATCCAGAAATATTGCAGCATAAAAAATTTTCCACATCTTAAAATTAAAAAAAAAATATTTTCAATTATATTAATTTTTTTCTAAAGATATTACAAGTCTAATTTACAAAAATATATTTGAATATTGAAAATCCGATCGTTTACTAATTATTCATTGTAGTTACTAATATTTCATCCTGACTCTTTTTCAATTGTTGATAACAAAATTATGAAGACTCTTATTTTTTTCATGTTGAATATGTTTGAGTGAAATGCATGGATTTAATAGAAATTTTGAATATTGTGATAATTACATGTGTTTAATTTGAAGAGTAAGTAGTGGTGGTTATTTTTTAATGTTTGAATGTTCTGATACGCTTTTTTGCTTCGCTGTTCTTACTTAATGTTTTGCTTTCTTATTTTTTTTATTATATCAGGGAAAGTTTTATTGAATAATCTTCTGATATATTTCTTAAATAGATAAATATAGATCATAAGAACTTCAGAAATTAATGTTTCTTATTCCTGTTCTTATATTTTTAAAGAACGGCTTCGATTAATCAAACATGTTACTGCATTAATTGAAGTTTAATTATTTCTTGTTTCAAATTAAAGTACAAATTTTATCCGAGATAGCAGAAAATTATGGAAGAGCATAGTGCAATGTGTAATACTCTTAAAATTGTACCAGTTACATGACTGTAAAAATTTGAAGTTTAAAAATATTTTGCTGAGGAAGCGATTATTAGTAAGTTACGTACAAAAGATTTGAAATTTTATGTAGCCAATAATTTCGCCGAAACATCTGGTTACTAAAGGTTGCTAGTGAGTAATATGGTTAAAAAGATTTATTAAAATTCGCATAAGCACTTCTATACGAGTTTAAACGATTTCAAGCAGATAAAATAGTTACAGAAATGTCATTTCTTCTGTTTTATGGATTTTGTCAAGAAACTATTCATAAATTACAATGTTAAAAATAAATTTATTCAACGAGAAATGAGGACGCGTCCTTTAATAGCTGCTCCTTCCAAATTAACTTGTCACTGAATCGCATTCGTAGGACTCTTTTCGTTATAGCATGCTTCAGTTAATAGCAAGTAATCACGTACATCCTTTAAAAAGGATACAACTGGATATATTATTGATTCGTAATTCATTAAAGAAATGTTTCTTCTAGGAGCAGTCATTGCGTAGATACTTAAGTGATATTCCAAGAATTGGTATTAATCTATACTTATATATAAAGCTGTGTGTGTGTGTGTGTGTGTGTGTTGGCGCTCTACAGAAAAGACCATTTGACCTACAGCTACCAAATTTGGTACATGTATACCTTGGAGGTCGGGAATGTGCACCTGGGGTTCCTTTTTTTGAATTTTTAATTAGAATTTTAATTATTAATTAAAAACTAACTTTCCCGCCAAAAAATCTTTTCATTTTCCCCAACGCCAAATGAATAAGGCTTCAGTTTTTTTCTCAACAGAAATGAGGCTAGGGTTAACATTTTTCGGCCGATTATTTCAAATGATTCTGTTTATTTTTTTTTAATGTTTTATGAATTTAAAATTAAACATTGTTAATTAATCGATCTTTCAGATTCATTCTGAAGTACTTTTGAATTAAAATAACACCGAATAAAGGAAATTAAAATTTTCTAATCTGCATAGCGTTACCCCAACTGGAGTAGAAAAATTCACGCATTTGCGTTACCGTAACTGGCGTTGAAAATTCACACATGCACATTGTGTTCTGATTGTTGACAACATTATCAACAGATGATTCTTGATTTAAATTATTTTTAGGTTAGTTGCATGCTTTTGTAATTAAATTGTATTTATGTTAGTAATATATTTTTTGTATATGCTTATAGTTTTAAGTACATCGTTTTTTAAGTAGTTTTTTAAAACCTGTTTCGATGGATTATTTCAAACGATTCTGTTTATTTTCTTAGTGTTTGATGCATTTAAAATATAACATTGTTAATTAATCAATCGGTTCATGATGAATCTGAGAAATTTTTGTTGACAAATTCTTGAGATATTACATAAATTAAGAAATATATTCTTTAGTGCCCATAAAGTTTAAACGCTCAGTGACTCTGTTATCAGTAATCATATTATAAAATAATGCTTTGTTTCAGTAAAAAATATTATTATATTAATTGCAGATTAATTCTTTCCACTTTAATTTAAAACATAAATTCTACGAGAGCTAACAGAAAATTAGAGATACATATTACGTTATGACTGAAGGCCTTTATAATATTAGAGTGAATTATATGACTATCAAAATTTGAAGTCTTAAAATACTTTGATGAAGATTCTATTAAAGTAGGAATTGCGTAAAATATTTAATTATTAAAATTTAAACGAACATTAAGATTGGCGAACCGACTGGTCGCCAAAGGCGGCTAGTATCAAATAAAAGGGATATTAATACTGTTCATTTACAGCATGGACTTAACGATCGTTTTATATACTTAAATCAAAGATCTAAACAGAAAAATTTATGAACAACATTTAAACATGGAAAAATATTAACTAATATTTTGAATGTTACGTGTCTAAATTATTGTTCTCAAAACATTAAAAAAGGTTGCGGACTTTAAAAAAATTGATGATATTGTCTCTTTGACTTTCTTGAATAATTTCAAATGTGCAAGTTTAATTTCGTTTAAGATTCTGTCCAAAAATGATTGTATCACATTTTTAAATGCAGTTAAACATTCTCGATTGGGTTTAATAAAAAAAAATTCTTGAAATTTCTAATTTTTTTTCCTTTGGTGGTTTTAATTTCTAATTTAGTAATTAAATTTTTTACAACAATAACTTCGGACGCTGTTATTTAAAAACGACTTGCATACCATTTAAAATTTTAATAAATATCTATTCAGTGATGAAGCTTGATTGTCGTAATATATTTCTTCTGATGCATAGAATTAAAAAAAGGATCCATTATTACTATCACACAAAAAAATGAATCTGATGTTTTCACTGGATGGAATGACAATATAGATGAAAATAATAATATAACCACAATTAAATAAATGTATATATTGTACATGGAACTGTAAGTACAGATAAATAAATATAACAATTCAATGCTGTATAGTAACATCACAATTACAAAATTGGATTATATAGAAATAATATTTGGTTAAATAATACTGTTCTGTATTCCAGCATGAAACCAACGGTGGTTTTTCGAAAATGCATTAAATACTTGTTTCATCTCTCAAATTCCTATAAGATTTGCAGTTTATATCATAATGAATGATAAGCACATTATAGACATATGAAAATGGGCTGGTGGAAGAGAGTGTGATATTTTAACGTCTATAGCCACTATTGACAAAATTCCCTACTACATGGCACTAGATAATGTCAGCAGTGATTTTTTCCACTCGTAAATTAATCTGTCCGCCCATTTTTCCTGAGACCTTGGATTACAAAATTCCTTTTGAGTGCAACACATTCCATGAGATCCCAAATCTCCTCAAGATGCTAATGTCAAGCAATTGTTAGCAGAGTGAGTAATGGGACATCAAATTCATGTTCTCGTCTTTTCCGAATTCATGAGATGCAACGATCAGTACAATCACTACCGGTAGGGAAATATGCTCAAGGAATGTTGTTGTTTATAATGAATGAAGATATAGCCTATAATCTTTATATGAATATTGTCTCTCCAAGTCATTCAAATCATCAGACTGCCTGACAGACAAAGTACAAAGTAATTAGTTCGCAGAGTCTTATGAGGATGACAAAACAAGCACCAAGGCAACACAAATAGAAGGGGATTCGTTTGACCATACCGAAAGCCATATGTCTTCCTCAATCCACTGTATACACCTTTTATCAGAATCTATTCTGTTTGGGCTGCTGTTATTCGAAAATGGTCTAATTCGATGCAGTTTCCACCATTGAGTACGTTCGGAAATAGACAGACCTAACCGAGAATAAATCTGTTATAAGTTTTAATTCCTTGTTTCTTATTTTTGATAAAATTATCTGTAGCTAAGCTTTTCACTCGCTATGAGTATCTGGGTCAATATCATCTATCGGCAAGTATTGTAAAAGTATTGTTTATTCCGGTAAAATGATGTTATTTACGTATTGTAATGTTACCTATTCCAGATGATACTGTTATACGGAGTCATTTATGACTTGATTATTCAGACTTATAATACTAATATACTAATGTTATTTATGCTGCAAAGTTCAAAAAGGACATTTTGTTTTCCATTTTGTGGCCATGTTCTCAACCAAACATTGCAATCTTTTTTTGTGCTAATTTATTATGCTTGGCTTTCGATCCTTTTTCAAATTTATAAATGAAGGATGGTGTGAATGAATCAACGAAATGTTACTCAAGGTGGTGCTAAGTTTAATTTTAAATTAAGTGTTCTAACTTGTATTTGTATGCACAAAGTTTGCTGCAAAGAAGGGGGTCTTATAATGCTACCTCATTCCCAATGTTGATTTCGTAGTACATGGTTTCAGTTGTTCTATGCAATAGAAAATTTGCAAATGAAAATTATCTATTTACATATAGTATTCTACTTCTTTAATGTCACTATTAGAAAGAAAATTACGTATATAGGTAGTAAAAATTGCCTTTCATTTTTGACAGATTTAGTTCAAGCAGAATAATTTGGTAAAATGATCTGATACAAATTTTTTATATTTAGCTTGCTTCGGGCTTGAATAAACATCTTTACATATGCGTGGTGAAGCAAATGAACAGAAATAATTTTAAAAATGCGTCTCTTATAACCAGGGAGTTTTAAAAATGAGAAAAATCATCACAATTTTGAAATTAAATTTTTAATTATTGTTTTATATGAGACAAAATATAAATTAGTCGAAATTTGAAAGTAACTTTGAGTTTAAAATAAGAATGAATTAACTTTTATTCTTTAAATTTATGCATCAAGTCAGATGACTTTGGTTTGTGAGCATTCTCTTTTATTTAAAATAAATATATTTTCCATTTTTATTTAACATGGTAAAGTTTATAAGTTTGATACTATCTATAAATTGAGCGATACGGACATAAATGTTACCAAAAGAAAAATTGTTCAAAATGCTCTGTGAAGGCAGAATTTTAGAATTAGACTTACCAAATGTAGTATACTTTTTAGGTGAGGTTCACTAAGAAAGAGATTTTCAAAATTTTAGTAAGATTTTCATTTAAAAGAGCAATCGAAATAATAGTCTTTTTTTTCTTAATAGTTTTGGAGCATAAAACCGTTTTTATGTTGCTTTAAAATTAAAAAGAAAAGCTTCTCAACAATATTAATTTCCATACAATAGTTTCTTTAACTTCAGTAAATTATTAAAAATATTTTTAAGTATACGTAGTGAATGTTTTTCTATGTTTTAATAAATGCATTTATACACTCGCATGTTGCAATGACTTAAAATACATTTTTTGTATGTGCTCGTTATTATTGCCATAATTAAATCTAATATTTAAAAAAAATAACGTACAGATGAATTAAACTTAAAATATCATGTTACAATGTTCCTAAAAAGAAATAATTCTATATTCTTTCTTTTTTTCTCCTTCTCCTCTAATATACACATTTGAAAAATGCAATTATATTTTTTTTATTTTTCTTACTATATGTCTATAAAATCAGAGATTTTATCAAAATTTTTAGAATATAATTAAAGAAACGCGCAGATATTTTTGAAATTTTTTAGAAAATCTATCTTTAAGCTTTTAAACGGGAGCGAATTATTTTCCCAACAAATTGATTGGAGCATTTTCATACTTAGCTTTTTAATACTAATTCTATTATCTTTTCCTACTACAAATTAAGTGATATCAAAGATTTTCAAAGAATTATAATAATAAAAAACATAAAAAGTATCATAGTTTTGAAGATTTGTGGGATAATTCAATAATTACTAATTGAATGTTGAATAAAATATTCCCCATTCTTATCTGTTTCTTAGAATGCATCCAGAAGTTACATTTTTAAAAAGGAAAAATGTGGAATAATTTCTGGAACATGTTATTACATTGCAAATAATTCCTTTAAACTACACTTAAAATAATTTATTTAAATTTGAAATATTAGCATGTTGAAGGAAGATTCCTTCTTTTCAAGATTATTTACGTAATTTCTTGTATTTGCAAAAGCAATTAATAAATTTCGGTGGTCTCATTGCTTATTTTATTGATGCCTTTTCAGCAATTTTGAAGCATTTTTAATTTGCGACAGTACAAGATTAAATTTATGAGCATTATTTTAAAATGAAAATGTAGAAAGAAAACTAATGCTTTTTTTATTATAAAAATGTCGGAATTAGTGTAAAATGCTTTTAATGGGACTGAATAAAACACTTACAAAGCTTTGAGAATCAATAGCAAATACTTTCAGACAGAGACAGAGACAGAGACAGAGACAGAGACAGAGACAGAGAGAGAGAGAGAGAGAGAGAGAGAGAGAGAGAGAGAGAGAGAGAGAGAGAGAGAGAGAGAGAGAGAGAGAGAGAGAGAGAGAGAGAGAGAGAGTAATTATTCATTTCTAAATTTCCATCTACATTATTTATTTATTACCAATGACAGAAGATTGGTTAATATGCCATTAGATTTCTAGCCTTCCAATATTTCTGAACTAAAAAGTCAGAGACGCAAGGAGGGAGGCAAAGCCGTAGCAGATTTAGTGTTAACCAGGGTGTATCCGCGGAGGCCTGCTACATTAGACCCTGCTGCACACCCCCATCTACGTTAATAACATTTTTTGTGACTTAAAGTAGAAAACTTTTAAAAAGCATAAAGTCTAAATTTTTTATTCATTATTCCCTATAAGTGGCTTTAAGTATGATTTCTAAGTGATATTTTAAAAAAGAATTAGATGCCAATGGCTATTGAAAATCCACATTTTGAAATTCTTGATTCATCAATTGCACTCTTATTTTCTTAGAAAATATATTTCTTAGGAGGGAATCGGGCATTGTGTATCTTTACTTTAAAACTCATCTGTACTGTGTAAACTTATCATGTCTAAATTTATTCACAAAGTTAAAGAGATAGAAAAAGGTAATGCTATATATTATTTTTCCATTGAATCACGATGATTGTTGAAAGATTTATGCATTAATATATCTAATAATCTTAGACATATAAACTTATATATCTAAAACGGTCAAGGAAAAACCATGGGTCAGATAATGGAACCAATTAAAACGCCTTCCTGAACTTCGGCATTGGTTCTAAAATTCCTTCTTAACCTCAGGTGTCAGATGAGGGTTCCACGTCTTGCTCACTGTAATCTATACTTATAATAAAGCTCAATGTGTGTGTGTGTGTGTGTGTTGGCGCTCTACAGGTCAGGTCATTTGACATACAGCTATCAAATTTGGTACATGTATACCTTAGAGGTCGGGAATGTGCACCTGGGGTCCCTTTTTTTGAAATTTTAATTAGAATTTTAATTATTAGTTAAAAACTAACTTTCCCGCCAAAAAAAATCTTCCATTTTCCCCACCGCCAACTTTTCCGCAAAAAAATCTTCCATTTTCCCCACCGCCAACTTTCAGTTATTTTTTTCTCCCAACAGAATTGAGGCTAGGGTTAACATTTTTCGGCGGATTATTTCAAACGATTCTGTTTATTTCCTTAGTGTTTTATGCATTTAAAATTAAACATTGTTAATTAATCCATGTTTCACATTCATTCTGAAGTACTTTTGAATTAAAATAATACAGAATAAAGGAAATTAAAAATGTATAATCTGCATAGCGTTACCCCAACTGGCGTAGAAAAATTCACGCACTTGCGTTAACGTAACTGGCGAAGAAAATTCACGCATGCGCATTGTTTTCTGACTGTTGACATGGCAACCAAAGGATGATTTAAATTATTTTTAGGTTAGTTGCATGCTTTTTTAAGTAAATTGTATTTATGTTAGTTATATATTTTTTGTATATGCTTATAGTTTTAAGTACATCGTTTTTTAAGTAGTTTTTTTTAACCTATTTTCAATGATTTAAATTATTTTTAGGTTAATTGGATGCTTTTGTAATTAAATTGTATTTATGTTAGTTATATACTTTTTTGTATATGCTTATAGTTTTAAGTACATCGTTTTTTAAGTATTTTTTTAAACCTGTTTTCGACCGATTATTTTAAACGATTCATTTTATTTTTTTAGTGTTTGATGCATTTAAAATTAAACATTGTTAATGAATCGATCTGTTCATGATGAATCTGAGAAATTTTTGTTGACAAATTCTTGAGATATTACATAAATTAAGAAAGATATTCTTTAGTGCCCATAAAGTCTAAACGCTCAGTGACTCTATTATCAGTAATCATAGTATTAAAAAAATGCTTTGTTTCAGTAAAAAATATTATTATATTAATTGCAGATTAATCATTTACACTTTAATTTAAAGCACTAATTACACTTTAATTTAATTTCTACGAGGGGTAACAGAAAATTAGAGAGATACATATCAGGCTATGACTGAAGGCCCTTATAATATTATGAGTGAATTATATGACTATCAAAATTTGAAGTTTTAAAATATTTTTCCGAAGATTCTATTAAAGTTGGAATTGCGTAAAATATTTAATGGTACGACCGGTGTTTAACCTCCTGCTTAGAGCAATTTTTAAAAATCGCCAACAACGACCTTGCGAAATGTTCAAAAGCAAAGGAGCAGATGTTCAATTATAGTGCATAATAAAGATTGCCAGCTTTGGAGCGTTATCGCAACTTGGCGAAGAAGGGGGTTAAACTCCGGTCCAACCTATTTAATTATTAAAATTTAAACGAACATTAAGATTGGCGAACCGGCTGGTCGCCAAAGGCGGCTAGTGCTTTATATATACTCTCTTTATATATACTTTATATATACTCTCCACCTAATATTGCATTGAGCGACAATCCAAATCTCGTGAATTTATTGTCATTTCAGAGTACTGAGGTTTCAACGAGAATACATCTTTTCAGTACGCTTATTTTTGTATCCAGCATTTATTACACTGACAATGAAGATTTCGATTTCACGCACAATTTCGTCACATGAATGCTACTATCGGTTCGACTCAGACTTTCACCACAGCACATTTGCGGTGACGGGCTTGGCTGTACTCACCCTTTGCTCGTCTCGCGTATCCTTCCTGTCTAATTGAAATTCCTTAGAACAAAACCACACCTGTTTTTCTGAAATATCTCCCTTTCTAGAAATTTTTTACCCTTTGGCGATGAATTTCAGTTGGGGATGAATTCTTTAAACACTAAAACCTTATTACTAGTCGTATTTCAATCGCAGATCATTTATCTGCCACCGCTGCCTTTTTCTGTCACAGATTTCAGAGTGTTACAGCACAACTAGCTTTGTTCATGTTAGTGTTTTATGTCTATTCTATTTAAACATGGCATATGATCGTTTATTTTATTTAAACATTGAATTTATTCGGCATGTGGTATTTGTAAACCTATAGAAACCTTGTTTATGTTAATTTAAAATTTATGTTAATTTAAAATTAATTGTTAATGTAAAATTTTGTAAAATTTTTCGATAATACAAATTGCAGAGTAGCTACGCAAAGCACAAGTGACAACTTAAGCATTAATGCTTCTTTTAAAAATTATATTACAAAGCAAAATAAAATCTGAAACGATATATCTGATTTTAATTTTTAAAAATGTTATTTGAACATACATTTTTGGATGCTTTAACAACGACATTGAAAATAACATTTTTAGTCAAAAATATACAATTAAAGTCATTTATTTTACTTCGTTCTGAAATTTAGATTTTAAAACTAATCAGAATTTCTTTTTTATACATCGAATGTAATATTTGAATTTCAATAATCACTCTCTCCGAATGTCAGCATCAGAAGAATGAAACGAAAATGGCCTTATTTTTTTTTTTAGATTTTAGTTTGGTAATAGTGCGGAAAAGCTGCCTTTTAGGTTCAAAAACAACTTTTAAAAATTTGGTTACAACGTTACATTATTTTAAGGTGCCGCAAAACGCTTGGAGTTTGTAAAGAAATGGAAAATTTTAAAATGGCTTTTAAACATTTTTCTTAGATTTTAATTTGGTAATAGTGCTGAAAAGTTAGATTTTAGGTTCAAAAATAACTTTAAAAAATTTGGTTGCAATACAGCAATATCTCAAAGCGTCGTAAAGAGCTTAGAATTTGTAAAAAAAAGAGAAAAAAAAGAAAAACTATAAACTTTGACAAAATATTTTTATGAATTTTTCGTTCATATAATGTTACAAAAGATGACTTTAAATACTTATATAAGAATTACAACTGTAAAAAATTATTAATTACAAAATATAATAATAGAAAAAAAATATTTTGTATGCCAAATTTTGCGTTTCTTGCTAATGTATCCTTAATGAGTACAAATGTTACAGCTTTAAAATGTTTGTTTCTACTTCATTGTCATATTAAACTGTTTTTTAAATTAAATTTTGGTATATTCCCACGTGAGTCAATTTTTGCTCTTATGTATTCTTCTCTTACGAATGAATCACAGAAATTTTGAGCCGATTCGGCCACTGGTTTCAAAGCTCTTTTCACTGCTTGCGTGAGACAAGGAAGCCGGGAAAGTCTCCTATACTATTTGGTTCAGTTTCAGATGCCTTCCGTATAAAGTCTTTCACAGATTCACTGGAAACATGTTTTAACAAGGGAGGTTCAGTTACGTCATTTTCAAACCATGAAATTATGTCGATGTAATTCTTTGCATCCTTGGAACATTAAATTTCCTGACTCTGTCTTTACTTTCTATTCTTGCTTTTAAAACACATCGTAAACCAAGTTCTCTTTGAACTTGGTAATTTTGCTTGGTAAACTTTAACTTGGTAAAAGAATATTTTTTGAAGCTGCAAAGTACCCATTCCTTTAAATAATCTGGTTTATAACGTTCTTGAGATCATCAGAGAGATAGCGTGAATATGAGATACGGTTAAAAAACGTCTGGAACCATAAGTACATGAAGGTTTTAACTTAATATTAAACCACACAGGTATCTGGTAGTTTTATCTCTTCTTGTCTATTTGATGGATCTGGTTAGTTTGTCTCTCTTTATAAAGAACACTGCTGTTCTTCAGCATTGGCATTGTCGTCAGTAATCGTTTTTGATACACGAGTAATTTTTGCCCGTTCTTGATAAAACTTAATTATTCTCTTTAGTTCTTTACTCTTTCGTGCTTCTTTCTTCCTCAAAGTGTTTGTGGTAGCAATATCAATATTACCTTTAACCATTTTCCTGTTGGAGCGTTGATCGTTTGGAAACTTTTGTTCCATAACTAGCACTTTTTTCCTTTTTTATACAAGTCAGCAATATGAAATAAACGTTTAGCTTCTCTAAATTCTATGAGGGTGGAATAAAATTTATCTGAACATTTTCTGCTTTTAGATTTTAAGTAAATTCTTGTATTTAGCATGATAAGCTTTTATCATTTGTGAAATTTTTTTTGCTAGAAGCAACGAAAATAGAAGCTCTAGACCATATTTGTTCTATTACGGGAATTATATTGTCACGTATATCACTTACAGAAGGATCCTCCTCTGAAGCAATTTTTTGGTTATACCTAATATAATAGTAGCACTTCATAACAGATTCGTGAGTAGGGAGTTCAACTTCAAACAAATCATTAAATTTCTCAAAAATAGAAAGCTCCGACATTTGTCTTGTCTTCAGAAATTTAGAATGAGCCATTTTACTCACAGAAAAGTACACAAGGCCGCAAACTAACAAGTCAGTTACGTTAATCAGTTACTCAATAAACGGAGCGGAGACGCCAACTCAATGAACTCGTCAAAGCTACTGATTTGAAACCAGGCCTGTCCTTGTCACCGGACGTAAACAAATCTCAGCTTTACCTCAATAACAACCGATCCGGTGAGGGCTTAGTGCCATGCCAGTGCAATAGTAAAACTATTTTATATTTCTCTTCATATGAGAGCTATTCAAAGCTTTTATTCAAAGCTTTTTATTTGATTGTCGAGTCACGTAAAAATCCTTAAAAAGTTACAAAAACGGCGTTTTTATGAAACTTTAACATTTTTGAGGCACCTCAAGATATACTCCAATATTTTTTTTATATTTTTTATTTATCTTATCTATACCAAAAGGTAACTTTTACGCGCTATTACAAATTAAAAATCAAAAGTTGATTATTTCGTAAAAAACTTTAAAATGTAGCAGAAATTTCAATTTTATGAAACTTTAACATCCTTGCGGCACTTTAAGACCTACTCCAATATTTTTCATATTTATAATTTTTTTTCTTCACCAAAAGGCAATTTTTCCGCACTATTACAAATTAAAAATCAAAAATTGAATCTTTCTTTCCACCTCATTGTACAGGTGTTAAAAGAACAGCAAGGGAAATAAAATAGAGAAAAAGAATCCTAACTCGGTCTTGTCAAGTCCAATAGGGTGTATTTAGATGTATTTACTAATCGTTGCACTAGTAATAAAATGAGCCTTTGCTTAATAGAAAGAAATATTCGAAGGATTTAGCATAACTGCTAAAATGATCATATTTTATATATTCTGCAGAGATGATTTTGATTTGGTGATTGGTTTTGGCGCCAAATGCATGTTTGGAAAATGCGAGGTCTCGAGGATCGATTTGGCTTGGTTTTGGTCTGTCCTACGACGACACGCCTACCCGAAAGAATTCAAGACCTTGAAAGTAGTTTTTGAGGAAAGAAGAAATTTCCAGAAAGTTGATACCTCGATAAAAGGTGTACAACTACTCTGGAGATTAGTTTTAGAGTTGTCCGAGCTATTGAATGTTGTGAGTCCTTGTGAGTTCTGCGATATTTATGATGTTTGCTAATGTGTATGAAACAGTTTGTGCTCTATTGCGATGAGTTTTGAATTATATATTATCATATTCCAAACTTTTGAATTTGGGAGATTTTATTGTAAAAAATTATTGTTAAATTAAATTATTTTAATCCAAAGAACAGACATCCTCATTTACGGCTCCTTTCCTGAAAGAAAAAAGAAAATACACGATGCAACAAACCTAAATGCTATGAAAAGGAATTCTTTAGAATTTTGTTTTTTAAAATTAATTTTAGTGAATTATTAAAAACTTTTAATTCGAATTATTTAAGCATGAATTAAAAAAAATTGCAATACCCGAGACATTTTTTCAAGCAGCAAAGTATTAGCCAAAAAGTGAATGCTCTGCCTATTTTTTTCAATTGTAGCTCATTAAACTGAATTTTCTCATTATTTTACGAATTCGTCAAATCCGATTGCCTGGGAAAATAACCAATAAATAAAAAAGTTTCGAAAAGATCATTTCTTACGATTAAAATCAGAGCACGATTTAGAATCTAGGATGAAGAGATGTATGTAAAGATCAATGACTTGAAAATATGAAAGACATGAAAAATGAATCATAAGCTTCGTTAATCATTTCGAATTCAGAATGACGTTAAGAATTGGCAGGGAAAAAAAATTGGTCTCCTTCTGATATTTGTTAATTCAGCAACAACTTAACTGCCTCATTGATCGTAACCGTTTCCGAAGAATGCGTTTTTGTCTTTAACGGAAGAATTATTATTTATTCGAGATTTTTGATTCGAGAATCACAATGCGTTTATTTTGTTATATGATATATCTCATTATTGTTAATATTAGTATGAAAGATAATAAGAAGCTGGAAAAATTTTCAATTTCTGTCGTATATCATTTTTAATGATTTATTTATCTTATTTCATTACAGCGTCTATATAAAAGGATCGCATTTTAGCATTACAAGATATATATATCTGATGACTAATTCCTTTCCTTTCATTATCTTTGCTTTTTGTGTTAATGATAAATTATCAATTTTAAACTAAGACATTTAACTGTTTCACGAGCCATGTATGATTATTTTATTCAGTTCATCTCTTCATATGAATTAATTAAACCTACAAAAATGAATTTATATTAATCGTTTGACTTATCTTTACTTCCAATTCGGTGTACGACCACGGTTTAAAACTACAAACTCAGTCCAAAAATAGTTTTCAAAGCAGGATTTAAATCTAAAACTATGTTAACTCAAACAGATCGGTTTATATTTAAGCAGAATTATACTGGTTTAGTTTAGTTAGAACTGGTATTGCCAGATATCCCGGATTAAACATGACTCTCATATTTGTTTCCATCGAATCGAGCAAATATTTTGGAATTGTTCCCAATTTGTTAGTTGCCCCGGATTGCTTCTTATTTTATTTTTAAATAAATGTTTCATGAAATTAAAAAAAAATAATTTAATTTTTAAGAACATGCTTCTGCAGAATTCTCCTACAAAAATGTTATTTTTCATAAAATATGGTTACGTTACTTTAATGCATAATGCTTATTTTAGTATTGCATTCACCATGAATATCGTTTAGTACTGTTATGTTCAGGTTCGTATCATAAGTGATCTTCGTATAAAGCGAACTGGTATTTTAAATTATGATATTTTACTTTCCACTTCTTTTCACTCATCTGGACATTTCTGTAAGAGGATCGTAGATTTTAGACCAGATTTCATCTAATTTCTGCTGTCAATAAAAAACTAATCCATGTTTAATTAATGATGTAGATAGATTGTCCTTACCTAGGTGTGGTACGAAGAACTCAAATGTCTATTTCTTGCCGTCAAATTTCATCTCAAAATTGGAATGCAAATTTCGAACAGGTCTCTTGAAGTTTTAAAGCGCGATATTCGTCTATTAAATTAATAAATTTTCTGAAGGTCTAAAAATTTTCTTTAAAGATCGCATCTTAAAATTCTCTGATTTTATGGGTTTTGTATCGTCTTGAAGTTGTTCTAAAGTTGTTTTTTTTGAGTTTTCACATTTTCATTTATGGTCAAACGATGAGAATGATACCTGAACTGGCACCTTTCTCTCTTAACTTCCATACTGTGGCAGTAAGATACTACTTGAACTCTACATGTTTAAAGTATATCGAGTAGCGGATTTCCTTCTATACTGTCGCTTGGCACAAGCAGATCGATTAAACAGATGTTATTAGTCTAGTTACCAACTGAATAAATTTTCAAAAATATAAATTCTATGAATTATATTATATTAAGGCTACAATGTGTTTTTGTGTTTCGTTATTAAAATCATCTATACTTATATAAAGCTCAATGTGTGTGTGTGTTTGTTGGTGCTCTACAGAAAAGACCATTTGACCTACAGCTACCAAATTTGGTACATATATAACTTAGAGGTCGGGAATGTGCACCTGGGGTCCCTTTTTTTGAATTTTTAATTAGAATTTTAATTATTAATTAAAAACTAACTTTCCCGCCAAAAATTTTTTTCATTTTCCCCAACGCCAAATGAGTAAGGCTTCAGTTTTTTTTCCCAACAGTCATGAGGCTAGGGTTAACATTTTTCGGCCGATTATTTCAAACGATTCTGTTTATTTTCTTAATGTTTTATGCATTTAAAATTAAACATTGTTAATTAATCGATCTTTCAGATTCATTCTAAAGTACTTTTGCATTCAAATAACACAGAATAAAGGAAATTAAAAATTTCTAATCTGCATACCGTTACCCCAACTGGCGTAGAAAAATTCACGCATTTGCGTTACCGTAACTGGCGTTGAAAATTCACGCATGCGCATTATGTTCTGAATGTTGACAATATTATCAACGGATGATTCTTGATTTAAATTATTTTTAAGTTAGTTGCATGCTTTTGTAATTAAATTGTATTTAAGTAATATATTTTTTGTATATGCTTATAGTTTGAAGTACATCGTTTTTTAAGTAGTTTTTTTAAATCTGCTTTCGACCGATTACTTTAAACGATTCATTTTATTTTCTTAGTGTTTGATGCATTTAAAATTAAACATTGTTAATGAATCGATCTGTTCATGATGAATCTGAGAAAATTTTGTTGACAAATTCTTGAGATATTACATAAATTAAGAAAGATATTCTTTAGTGCCCATAAAGTTTAAACGCTCAGTGACTTTGTTATCAGTAATCATATTATAAAAAAAATGCTTTGTTTCAGTAAAAAATATTATTATATTAATTGCAGATTAATTCTTTCCTCTTTAATTTAAAACATAAATTCTACGAGAGCTAACAGAAAATTAGAGAGATACATATTACGTTATGACTGAAGGCCTTTATAATATTATGAGTCAATTATATGACACTCAAAATTTGAAGTTTTAAAATATTTTGATGATGAATCTATTAAAGTAGGAATTGCGTAAAATATTTAATTATTAAAATTTAAAAGAAAATAAAGATTGGCTAACCGGCTGGTTGCCAAAAGCGACTAGTTATTAAATAAAGCACAAGAATTAATTGTTTTGTAATATTTTTCAATATTATTTATTCATTTAACTCGTAATAAGTTATTCCTCCTAATGAGACCTATAAGCAATAATTTTTAACATTTGAAGTTTACTATTTTTCATATAATATCATCATAATCAAATGCTTTTATTAGTGAGCAAGGAAATCATTAATTATTAATTATGATTATTTTTATTTCTTTGGCATTTTTTCTATGACATTTGCATTAAAAGTAATTAAAGATGTATATTTTTTACAGAGTTACTAAAATGGGAAAATAAATCATGAACATGTGATTAAATGAATATTTTGTTGAAATATGAACCTAAATTGACCTGTTATTAAAAGATTTGCATCATAATGTACACTGCCTGAACCGCCAGACGTTTAAAACCGCCACTAAGGGCACGAAGTTTAAGCGCTTCTCAGTTTCCAATAATCTTCAACCCTCTAGTCTCGAAACTGAAGCTCTGCCACTAGATCATCATAATCCTCAAAATTTTCGACGAGACGATTGGGATTTCCTAGTATTTTACGTTCGAAAGCATATTGCACATTTATAAGCAGATGATGGCTACTCAAGTAGATATTTATTGATGATTCATCATATTTATTTCTAATCTTTTAAATACAGACCATTTACGGATAGTTATAAAAACATTGCTATATGACTTCACATTCACATCTGATGGTAGTTAAAGGTCACCAGACACAGTCCGAAGTTCGCATCATTTAATTACTCTCATCTTGAAATGGCCATTTGACAGAGGTTTACATGACAGATGAGCGAACTCGCATCCTAATGAGTTCGGATAGGATTCCTGAATAACCGACCTTTGTCTGCGGGAGTGTGAATTTCTCGTGAATGCGATTTAGCCACACCTGCTGCTGTTCATGCATACACGATGAATCGTATAATGCGAGAGCGCTTCTCCCTTTAAATCGGCGATATTGTGTTGGGTCATACTACTCTATGCAAACACCGCCATGCAGACAGTTAAGCTGCTCCACCGTTGAAATGATGCCAGAATAATTCGTGCTTTCTCGGAATGGATGGAGAACGAGTGTTTGGATTGAGATCGATTGATAAGGGTCGAAAGCCTTTTAAGCTTTGTATTAGAGCGATTATGCATCATGTGCTGTTTTACTAAATGTATATATTAAAACAGGCATGTAATTATTTCTAGGTAACTCAAATCCAGGATTTGAAAACATACTTGCTTATTTACTTGAGACATGCTTAAAAATTTGAATTGTTTCACAAAATTATTAAACTTGGAGAATTTTATTTAAAGAATATGTTTACTTTCCAGCCAAAAATATTTGAAAATCTTAATTTTTGAATCTTTAACTAACCCACTTTCTGGAACAAACTTTTAATTGGTAATTTAATCTTTAGCTGTCATTATGACCAATATCCTAGTCAAGTGGCAGAACAAAATGATTATGAAAATATTTTGAAATATGAGTCTTGCTTAGTTCTAACTTGAAAATTAATTATTAAAATTTTTTAAACTTGAGCATTGTAATTTCGAATATATATCAATCACAAAATGTGCGAATTCTTTTTTTTTTTTAATTTACTACGAATAGAATGAATTTAAGTCCTATTGATATCTATATGTCCCTGTCGGTTTTCGTCGACCCTCCCTCTTAAGTATTTAAAATTAAGTATTTTTTGTTGATTTTTATTTAATCTCTGTATAAGCAGTTTAAGTAAAATGTATTAAGGCAAAATTAAATGATAAAACAATTAATTATGCGTTACCTTAAAAAGAAATGGTTTAAGTATCTCATGATTAAAAAACATGAAAGTCAAGGCAACACAGAAACACTTTTTTCAACGTTTTCGCATCATTATTAAAAGTAATGAATGAATTTTTTTGATGATTGTATTATTAAATTGAATTGTCTGAAAAAATCAGTTTATCAACTATAATTATTCTAATATTTAAAGAAATTAGAAATTTTGTATGTTTTAATATCTGATGGAGTACTAAATTTTTAATACTTTTTAATCATTTTAACTGATTTTTTTTTTGATCTTTTAGTATCGAATTGAAGATTTGACTCTTTATTAGATATTAATTATTTTTTTATTTATTAATTATTAATTATTTATTATACTAGAATGACATCTGACTAGAATTCTCAGACCTAAATCTGAATTAATTCTTATAATGCATATATATGAAAGTATCAACAAAAACATTTCATGGCTCAATCTTTAACACACACACACACACACACACACACACACACACACACACACACACACACACACACACACACACACACACACACACACACACACACACACACACACACACACACACACACTTTATTATTTATATTTATACCAACAGAAATAAGAATAAGAAAAATCCATTTAAAATTTGTAAAGGCATTAAACAAAAACTAATAATGCTCTATATTTCATTATGTTATTTTCCAACTTAAAGATAAAAACACAAAAACACTATTTAAATTAAATATGATTGACTAGATTTTTTCTTATTCAAATTTTTATTTTTTTGCATGATATCAATAACACTGGTTACATCAACGCAAGATCATTCAGTTTAATTTAAATATAATATTTTCATAAATGTTTTGAAAACAATACCTTTTTATAAAATAATTATTATAATATTGTAAATGAAAATTAAAAATATCTTTATGCGTAAAAATCTTTAAGCATAGAGCTTTCTAATCTCTTCTCGATTTTAAATCAGCACAATTTATTTAGTTTCATTTTTTTGTTTCTAACTTTATTTTATTTCACTTTATCCTTCCCGGACTTTATTTTACAATATCCATAATAATATAGTTTGATGCCACAGGAATATATTCAGTTTTATCCACGATACGCATATTTAAAAATCACTATTTTCAGAATAATTGTTTTTACTAGTTTGCTATCTCTTCAAAATATTGTGCCTTAATAACTTAAAATATTTCATTCGTGACGTTATCTCATTAAAAAAAACAAATGAGAAATAACAAAACATTAAACTGTAAAGCGTCTAAGTAAAAAAAAAAAAAAAAAAAAAAAAAAACACGTGTAAAAATTGAAAAAAATATGGATATTAGGTAAGCATGAAAACTCAAAAAAAAAAAAAAAAAGCAGAGCATTTGAGAAGTGAAAGATGATAGCCATTTCACATAAGGAATTGTTTTATTCAAAAATATTTTTAATTAATTAATTAAAAGAATGGGAAATTGAAAATGAAAACGAAACTAATCACATCACCACAATTTGAGACCGACAACTTTTAAAAATAATTCAAATACCTATCAAACTATTTAAATATGAAATCTAAAATTTGGAGTCAAGCTTCTCAAAATGATAAGATATCATATCGATATTTGTCATTTTTAGGGTATACGTACACATGTTAGGCAACAATGTGTGCTTAAAGTAAAAAAATAATTCTGAACAAAACAATAAAAATGTTTACAAAATTTAAACACAATCTAAATTTTCTAATACAAATTTCGTCTACTTATATGTCAATCAGTAAACAGCGAAATAAACTGAGCCATATGGAACTACAAATGAATTTGGAAACATTAAAAAAGATCTTAAGAATAATACTTTGAAATTAAAATTATAGTTAATTAAAATTTGAATATTTTTGAAAAACCTGTTTTTATAAATCAAATAAAAGGACGCCAATAGATTACTCAGAATGCAAAAAAAAAAAAAAAAAAAAAAAAAAAAAAAAAAAATTTGATACTGCGGACTGTTTCAAAGGTGTGGGACTCTTATTCCGATATTGATTTCACAAAAGGGAACATTCTGCGGACAAAAATATAAGATTTAGAATCGAAGAATATAGACATTCTAATTTTTGAAGTTTATATCCTTAACAGATATTATTTTCTGAAATAGTTAGAAATATTTTGATTTTAAAGGCTTTTTAAAAATATTTTTGGCCGATAAAAAGTGTAGGTATAGAATATTTGACATAAAATAAGAGATTTTCAGTACTGAGCGTGATTCCACCATTGAATTTCAACACGGCATTTTGTCATTTTAAAAGCTTCTTGCAACACAAACCATTAGGTGTGCAAAGCGTTTAATGGAGCAGTGAAAACTGAATGGAACAGCATTGTCATAAGTTACCTCCCCATTTTGACTAAACTTACAGTCTCAACAACAACCTTTTCATGAACAGTTGCAAAAAATTTCTGTTTTCCCAAGTCCAATTACGAGGGATTATTCGGAACTCAAGGATCATCGACCAACGATTGCGAAACGATCCCTGGCCGGTCCTTTCGCAAGATTTTTCTTGAGTTTATGACCTGTACTTTCTTTTTCTTCCGTAACGATTGCTCGATTTTAGAGTGATCAATGGCGTGAGGGAAAGTTGTTTGGCCAAACCGCACCCTAATGAATTCACTTAGAGATAGAGGAAGGTTTCCCAACCAACCGTGCACTCACTGAGAGGAAAAGTAATTGCTCCATTCTCTGTTCTCCAGTTAACGCGAGATAATAAGCTATGACAGTTAGCTGGTTAAACCTTTGGCAAGCAGAGTGTTGAAAGGCCCGATTGAATAGCGGGTTGGATACAGAACAATTGGAGTTTTATATTGCAGGTCAATTCATTATAATTTAGTTTGAGTGCATTTTTTTTCTCTTTGGAGTGGAATTTGTTTAGTGCTACACTCTCACAAGAGAATATATTTTATGCACAGCACAGTATTTATTTCCTTATATTTGCAGTAAGGATATGATTTCAGAATAGCCAAACATTCTGCAACAGAAGCTGTTTAAAGGGAGTTGATTCAGGTTTATGAAGTGCTTGCTCCAATTTCATTTTGGAACCCATTGTACATCTCATAGGAAGAAAATGAGCATTTCATCACTGCAGAGCGCAATAACCTGTAATAAATGTTAAACATGCGTAATCAAGAGCATAGTAACAAACAGATAAAATAAATAACTTCTGGTGTTCTGGAATTTTGAAGAGAGTGCGACCAAGAGATATTTTAAAAATATTCTAATTTGTGTTTTCATTTGATTTACAAGAACATGCTTATTCAAATAAAAAAGGCCCCATTTGCCAATTGGTCAGTGAAGATAAATTTCCATTTTTTTTTTTCAATTCTTAAGTAAAAATAATGAAACATTGCATATCGAATTGACCATGTATAATAACTTTATTGACATCACAATAAATATTTTTCAAATCAACAAAATAAATATTTTTCATGATCTGTAATACCACATTAAAATAAATAAATAATTATAATCAAGTATATTAAAAAGAACTATAGCACGTGCAGTTTCCGAAGTTTTTTTGAAGCTAACTATTTTTACATAACGCTGCCAAAAAATATTTCTGCTTTTTTACTTTTATTTAATTAGTTTTTTTCAAGCTATGAACATATAAACAATTTCAAATTAAAGAAAGAAAGTATGCATAGATTTTTTTTTATTTATTCAAATGTAGTAATAAAGATCATGCTAAAAATAGTTGAAAATCACTTATAAATACCTGAATTCTAAGCAACTGTTGAAAAGCTTCCATTACAAAAGTTGTTTGTCTTAAGTTGTCCTGTATTTTCAGAAAAACGAGTGGGAATCTTTGAAGGAAAAGCAGGACACTATATGAGAATTTCATTGATCCGATTCATAGAGCGACTTATTCAATAGAAATTTGAATTAAATATTGTAAGATCCATTATATCAAGTATAATTCTTATTAAAACATTTTGTAATATTTTGTGTGATAAAGGCATATTTTGCTATTTAAATGTATTTTATTAACTTTTACTAAACCAGCAGTCCTCTGTAAATTGTGGATATTAAATTAGGGTTTTCATAGTGGATTCAAATTACATAAAATGGTGATTGGTTTGCAATGGCACAAATGAGACTAACTGAAAGGATACAAATGAGAAATGATTTTTGATTGAAAAAGAACGATGCTTTTTTTTTAGTAATAGGAAAGAAGAGTCGTTTTCTATATGCTTAAATGCCTTTCTTGGAATTTATTAAAAATATTTATTTGTTACAAGTAGCAGAACACCAACGATTTCACAGTTGATTGGAGAAAATTTCAATAAAATGGAAGCCTTTTCTATTTGTTCGGGACAAAAATATTAAATTACAGAACTTCGAAGTAATTCTTTTTCTGGGAAAAAACGAAAATTGAAAATATCTTTTTTTCATTGGAACATCATTCAAAGGCATAATGTTCTGCAATAATAATAATATTGCTTCCATATAAAATAACAGAGTTGAGAGACATTTAATTTAGTCTTAAAATGACATTTTCCATAAGGCGTCAAATCGAGCTCAGTAAGCCGACACTTAATTTTTAACACAAAATAGAAACAATTTTTCATCTTTTAAAAAAGAAATTCAGCGGAAATAAAAGATTTCATGCTAAGCTTTATGCTAGTTAGTAACTTTGTTATCAAGAAATTGCAGTTGATTTTATGTAAAAGGCAAACAACATACACTTAGTTAAGGAATTATATATTGGATCCACATTTCAATAAATGGGGGTTGTTTTCAAATAGCATAAATGCGCTGGTTTAAAAAAAGACTTATGAAAAATATTTTCAATTAAAAAAGATTAAATAGCTTCCTTATACGACGAATTATCCAAAAATGCAAAAGACGCGGGGGGGGGGATTTTTATTACATTTGTGTTTAAATTTTTTATTTAGTATTAGCTACCTTTTCTTGCAATTAAAATTTTCAATCTTTGAACTAAAGTGACCAGGCAGCAATTAAAGCCATATGAGAAATTCGAATATATGATCCCACATGAACAAGAACTGAGACGCCCAAGGGCCTGACTACATAGGTGATGGCTAAAGCTTTGTAACCCCTCAGGATCCTCGTTAGTCCTAGTCACCGGTTAACCAATAGAGGATCGATAATACCGCAACAGTAATGCCGTATTGTAAAAGACCTATTCATCGATATATCGTTTTCTCACATCTAAACGAGAAATTATTTTAGTTCATATTTTCATTCAACCTGAGGCTGTTGTGGCATGACGACAGAGTACATGTCTGGATCAAGATTTGGAGGAAACACATTTGAGATCGGTTGTACATTGGAATCCGTTGTACATTATATCCATCTCAGATCATGCATCGTCCGTCGTCATGTGTAGAAATTTAAGAAATGGGCGCCGTTTCAGGTAACACCCTCGTTCCCTGTCCACTGTTCAAGTGACAAGGTCAATCCCGAGTTGGATATGCTGTAGCTTTAAAAGGAAGTGTTATTTTAAGAAAATTAATTTAGTTAAACTGCGGTCTGTAATGATGTTGATTCGTCCTTTGTTGTGAAGTACAATATTGGAGTTATCTATTGAGAATTCGTTTTGTATGTGAAATGCCAAACTACATTGTATAGAAATCATATTATGGGAAGGCTATTTTAAATATTATTAAATTATATCCCAAACATTGAGTAAGTTGAAGTATTTTAAACTTATCGATTTGGCGCATTAAAAGTGTACGATTTATATTAATCAATCATTGACGATAGAAGTTCAGGAATCAATGACTTTCATAGTGAACGAAACTTCTTTGGGAAAATGTTGATAACCTTATTGTTCTTTTAAAACTAATGTTTCATATGATGTTTGAAAGAAGACTTAACTTGGAAATAAGAATCCCTAATCTTTTATTTTATCAATAATTTAATGTTTTATTCAAACTAAACTCTTTCAGTTATCAATTGGTTTAAATATAATTTTTAAAAATTCGTTGAATTTAGTTTAAGTCTCATGAAATTTAAATTAAATATTAAATAATCAGTAAAATTGAAATGGATTCTAAACAAGTCAAATGAGAATGATGCGTTTTCTAATGAATGAGCTTAAAGCTATTTGTTTTTAAAAGGTTAATATTAAAAAATCACTTCTAACCAAATGCACTAATTTTTATAATTTCATCATGTAGAAGCAATAAAAATTATAATTTTGATGTAACTAATATTAATACAATCTAATAAACCAAATTTGAAATAATATAATGCTAATTTAATCTTTATTCTTTACTTCGTTTGTATAATTCCTGTGTTCTCGAAATATTTTAATTTTATTTTAACAGACTAATTGACTTTCTGTATGCGCACCATGCTTGCTGAACGATAAAGTATGAAGAAATAAACATAAACTGTTAAAGTAATTAAAATTATCAGAATAAATGATAATTTCTTTTATTTATTGTTGAGAGTACTACTTCACTAGTTAAATGAAACAATATCATGGATTTCTATATTCTTAAAATGCTTGGTTTGAAAAAGCTTTGAATGCTTTGAAAGAGCTTGTTTTTTAATAAATCAAATGTCATCGAGTAATCGATTCACTATGCACGATTTAAATGAATTCAGATTGCCAAATACTATCAAGGGGTTTATCTAATTAAATCTATAATTTATTTGCATCCTAAATGAAAACTTCCACAAGACACTGAATTGTTATTTAACATTACTCCATTAACATTACAGAAATTAGTGAAATAATAACAAGCTATACTCTCTCCCCCCCCCACACACACAGAGAGAGAGAGAGAAAGAGTGAGAGAAAGAGGACAAATATAATCTGACCAACTTTAAATAATTGCGAATTTCGAACTCAAATTTTCTTTCTGAGCTTCTGTTTGATTCACAGAGAATATCTGAAAAATGTTAAATAAATGTACCATTATATTCAAATTATGCAATCAAGTTCTCAGTTCCTTTTTAGAAAAATACTAAGAAGCTTGGTTAAAAATAAGTAAGATAGGACTAAAATTAATGTTTTTAAAAATAAATACTAACCAATCCCTAGAGAATGTATTTTTTCTAAAACGAAAATTTTAAAATTTCCTTGAATTTCTTGAGTAGCCATCATATTTAAGTATATATTTTTTATATGCATGAAATATAACATGCTTTTGTTTATACTACATCTACATGTGAGCTTGAGTCTGAGGTTAAAGCTAGGATATACCGTAATACTAGCAAGTAGCTCCAAACTTTCTCAAAATCCTTTTCAATGGCTTGATGTTAATGTTTAATTTGTCATAAATCTGCTTAAATATAATCTATGAAATTAAATTTGTTACAATAATTTTATACCAGCCACCTTTAGTGCTTAGTGATGCCAATCGTTCTTCATCAGGGTATTTTTTTTTTTTTTTCAATTTTGAAACTTTCATGTATAATGTTAACGTTCGTTATTTCCTCCTTTAGTATTTTTAAGTTTCCGTTAAATATTTTTAAGAAATATATCTGGTTAGATATTGTTGGACATTTGGAAAAGATTCACACAGAAATTTATTTCGGATCCGAATTTTTATGGTGTCCTTGTGTTTTTCCAATTCCGCACCATCATCTCAAGTAAACAAACCGATTCGAATCCGACTTTTTTTTTTACAAGTTTTGTGATTTGTGGTTGGCAGCAACTGTCATGCAAATTTGGCTACTATTTAAACTCACCTCGTGTTAAGTACTTTTTCAGACGGAATATAAGAAGTGGTTTAAGCTTTTCGGTCGAGGCAGAAGAGAAGTTACGCTGTGTGCAAATGGTTTGTTGCTTCACCATTTTAAGATAGTTTCTTTCAGTTTGTTCACAGAAAGGATGAATAGTTCAAATCTGTTGATCAAAGTCTGGTAATGTTAATTTGAACTTTGATATTAACATTTATCCTATTTTGATTGCTCCAGTAATGAGCACATTGACTTTATACTTTATAATCGATAAATTATTTTAAGAAAACTGCTTTCAACTTTATACCTCCTGGACATAAAATTTTCCTGTCAACTTTGCTAAAATTTTGGTTAGTTTACTCAGAGGAGTAACAGATACCAAGGCTATATTTTAATACATTTATAATTAATTTATTTATGATGTGAACGAATATTTCTGATGGAGTAGGTCCCTTGTCAACCCCGTCTCCTTAAATTAGAATCGTCCAGCTATTTTCTAAATACATTTTATCTTTAACAATATTATCACGCCACTTTCTAACATGTAAACTACACAAATCTTTATAGCAGAATCTTTCTACAGCTTTCAGCAATGGGAAAAAAAGATCACGCAATTGAACATTTAATGATACAGTGAAAAAAATGTTCGAGTTTCTTTTCAACGGTAAAATATATTATTGTAAAATATGTTTATGATACTCTTCAAAATTAATTTATAAAATTTACTAGGAAAAATTGATAATGTTTAAAAAAAATTGGACAATAAAATTTTCGGGGATTATCGCTAAAAACATCAAAATGTAACCTAATTTTTAATTCATTTTCTACTTAAAATAAAAAAAATCGATTTGAGATTTGCATTTTCATTCTTCAATATTTATTTGTAACAGATTTGTTAGTTCTAGACCAATGGCCTGACTTGTAGAGCACCAACATGCAGACATACATTCTTCATTACTAATAGATAACGAATAATCTTTTCTTTCCTTGCAAATAAAGGAGAATTGCTATATTTAGACCAACTTTCAAAACAATTACTATTCATTAAATATTTAGATTATGAAATAGAAAAACTATATTGCAGCAATATGAATGTGGTTTATAGAATATTTTTTGTTAAAGAAAGGGTTAAGTGCTATAGTTAGAGATAAAATATATTTAAATCATATTTAAGCAACATAAATTAAACATCTTTAAAAAAATTCTAGTTGCCCTGGTTGGTTTAAAATTAGCTACGAAATATTTTTTCATTAGAGTAGAAACTTTGTTTCAATTCACTGTAACAATTTTATTAAGGCATTTTAATGACAAATTCAGACGAATTTTTTTATTGCGCAAATTTTTTTTAGTTTAAACCTGTGAGAGTATAGTATAAATCCTCCACTTAAATGTTCAGAGCTTCAAGAAACCACGCTACGACATTTTTAACAGGAACAAGAGTATATTTATTGTATGCAACAAGAACAAAAAATAAAAAGATTAACAGAAGGAGTTGAAACAGCTCTTTCAAGCTGGGAAAGAAAGATTAAGTTCTTGACTGCCAGATTGCATAGCGGATAATGAAATAGCAGTACCCACAGACCAAAAAGAGTTGCCTTGTACTATTTAAATTAAGCAAAACATTTTCTTGAAGTAGAGGAATATCCTCCCACCCCGAACCCTCAAAGCTATAACAGCTAGTAATCCTCATAGATTACAAGTAGACATAATCCAAAGTAACGAGATACAATAAAGGGGGGAAAAACTTTTAAAATATTGTTTCAAAAAAGGAGAAAAAAAAAACAACAAGGCAGCCTGGTTTTACATCATATATGAGAGAACAAAGGAAGAAAATATGATAAATATACAAAATGTCAAATATTGTGTGCTGATGTGAATTATTATACACATTAACTAAGTTAAGATAGTTTAGATGCGATTTATTTAATTATAAGGAATGCATTAGCCATTTTATATATTAATCAATGAAGGTTTTACTTAGTTTGTTTTATAAATGTATAAACTAAGATTTAAAGTCAATATATCCCCATTTATATATGCGAAATACTTGTTTCCTTCCTAATGAATATTCTGCAAACTTTCTACGTGAAAATGTTTTTTAGAACTATCTGTTTTCTTTAGTTCTATTGATAATTTTTAATTAAGTATACATAACTTTCACAGAAATTGAACATTTTCGACAAAACTGTAGTGTTTTTTTAATGAACTATTTATAAAAAATTTTATGGAAATCTTTCTAAAATGAAAAATGATTTTTCACTCCTTAAAAAATACATTACGTTAAATGTCCCAAAAATTCATTGAAGTATGTTGTTACATATTCTGGCAATGATAAATCGCATGCAGTTCGTGATGTATGGGAAAATTATATTTTGAATAATTATTGTTCGTTAAATTTTATTTCTTAATGGCACATATTTAATTATCACAATGTATGGTCCTTTTATAAGTGAGATTTTGTCTCTCAGTTTTCTGCAGTTAAGAAAAAATTGTAATTATTAATCATTTTAAAATTTTATTTGGAAAACTCCTATTTTCGATATTTTTTTAAATATACTTTTTAATTAAATCACTTTTATAGTTTCTTCTGATTTGGTAAAATATTTAGACAATTTTAACCCAACTAAAACTATATAATAGAAGCTATTGTGATTACCATGTTTAATACATTTAGAATTATAGTAAATATTAACGATGTTTTCAGTCATTCGAAATATCCAAAATTTAATATTTACCTTTCAAAAGCCATTTCGCTTTCTCTTTTACTGCATTTCAGTTGATGAAAGAATCAATAAATTAGTAATTACTATTTAGAATAAATCAAAGCTTAAGATGATATAGTACTCAAGCGTTTAAACTATATATTAATTGCTGAAATAAAAAATGATTTAACTTAGTTGCACTGAAGAAAAGGTTCTATTTCAGTTAATCAAAGAATTAATTCTCTCATTACTAACTTGTGCTGAACTAATGAGCCATTTTGAAGCTGGTTTCTTTTTCAAAATATGTAGAAGACTAAGCTTCGATGCTCGGGAGTTTGTTTTGTGAAATTGTGTTGTTTTTTGGAGGAACATTTAAATACAAATCATATACTGATTACATATGAATATTTTTCAATCTTGCCTACATATGTAATGATAATTTAAATAAAATAATAATGAATGTACTTAGTTTAACATGTTGTTCTAAAAAAATTTCGAGAGTGTGTTGGGCCAGATTAACAGGGAAAAGTTCAATTATATCAATTTCCCAGTGGATTAAAATTTCAGAGAAAATTTGTTGATAAAAATCTTTTAGCTAAAAACAATACTTATTTTAAACGGACATTTGTTTCTTAATGTGTAAAAGCAGATTCAGTTTAATCAGGTTATAAGAAATATTTTTCATAAAGATAGAGATTCTGTATATTTAAAATAAATATCACAAACTAGCACGTAAGTTGAACGATATCTATATGATAAATACTTGTTAATTCTACAGATAGATAATCATCTATTTAATTTTTCTTTATTTTTTGATTTTTATAAAAAAAATTCTTTCTTTCTTTTTTATAAGTTATCGGGGTGTAAAGGTACAATGATGTCAGCTATGCAACAAAATTTCACGACGACAGTCAATAATTAAAAGATAATTATAAATTTTGTATAAGAACAATGAGAATTTTCTTATAAAAAAAAAGAATGCCCTTCGTCCAATCACTCTTAGAACTAGAAATATATAAATTCTTAAGTCATTCTGTTCTACCCAAAATTTTTTTGCCAATGATAATTTACCACAGCCAAGTTAATGAAGCTATTTGTTAAAGATGTGTGCAAAGACAGCGCATTTTCTCCATTATTTTTTTTTTTATATGAACTTAAAGAAACTTTACTAAATATTCTCGCAAATTGATACATTATTAGAGTATTAGAATACTATAAAGTCCATTAATTATATTATTAAAAGCTGCTATTCAGCCTAATTTTCGTACCATTAAAACTTTTTTTTAATAGAATAAAATTTATTCAAATGACAGCGGAAATAATTTTTAAGCATTCATATACTAACTTTATTTCTTGGATAATGCCTATATTGCAGAATTATATCTATTGCTTTCAGAATAAATTTCACTCTAGAATTAAAAAAGAAATGTTTAATTAATGAACTATTGTTAATTTAATTATTTTTCTCATTAATTAATTATAAAAGAACTGAAAATTAGGATATAGTTTCATCATTAATAAAGACCCGAAATAGTAAAACTCTTGTTATCTTTTTAAAAATATAAAAATTTAATTAAATTTGATGGAACCATCAATGTTATTCTAAATTATTCATAGTTTCACAATGTTTAATGTTTCTTTTACAATATATTATCAAAAACACGCATTTGTAATTAATTTACAAGTGTTAAATCCTTCAATGTGTGGATTCCTACTTTCTGATTTTTTTTTATTTTCTTAGTTTGGCGAATGTTGCCATTTTTGGAATTTACAATGTCAAATAATGTTGATAATAAGCAAAATTCTTTGTTTACAGTCATCGAAATCTTTATCTTCTACAAATAATAATAAAAAGAGAAATAATTTAAGGAAAACTGAAAAATAGTATTTACTGAAAATTTTTTTTTTGTTGTTAAGTTTGGAGAAATTAAATGAAAATCGACTCGCCAAATGTTGCAATGAAATATTAGATTATATTCATTTAAAAAAAATTAAACATCAATGAAATCAAATTAATGAAATCAGAAATTATTTGTGTTTGACTTAAAAATATCTTATTTTAGCTTGAATTTTTTGATAAAAAAAATCAAGCTCAAATTACTTTTTATTTTGTAGCTTATTTGTTTTGTAGATAATTAGTTTTTTTTTGTATAGAAAAAAATTGCATTATATTATTGCTTTTCCAAACACCTATCTTCGATTCGTAATGAAATATATCAAAATAAAATCGAACATACTCTGTTAATTTAAATTAATCAAATAATAAGATAATCGAACTTTAAGAGTGGGGATGTTTGTATAGTTATGTTCAAAGGTACCATTTTTCTTTTTAAAAATTAAAATGTCCATCAATTTTGAATTAATTACTAATGTACTAATAAAATTTGCATAGTTTTAAGTCATTTAACAGTAAAATCGGTTCTCAAACATAAATGAAAAGAATGGAACAAAATCAATAGATCTTTGACTTATTAAACTACTTAATTAACAGTTGATAGCAAGCAGTTATGATAGCAATTGAAATTGCATATAAGTTTCGTATTTTATTAATATAAAATACAATGCCTATAACTTTTTATATAAAATTAGTATTTTTATTAGCTTTTGGAAATTAAAATTCTATTACTGAGTTTAATTTCACTCGTTTCCCTTCGAGATAACTTTTGGTCTTGGTTTTTTTCACCTTCAATACTTGAAATCCGCTTTGTATGTATGTTTGATATATTTCACTCGTTTACTTTTCAGAAAGCCCAGAAAGCCTCAAGCACATTCATAAGAGGTTATTATATTCATAAAAAGCTACATTATTCTTCACATAATATGTATTTTTCCACCAGTTCCCTTATTTCATACACTGATGCTGATGTAATTTCTTTTAATAAAGTCCCTTACAACGCCATTATTTATATATATTCCACCAACCCGTTGTATATCTAACATTATATTTATATATAGCTCCAATCTGTCATCTTTATTTCAACATATCAGACTGCGAATTTTTTTTTAGAAATACGTTATACGTAGCTTCCATGGCACCACTTTTCAAAGCTTGTCACTTTTAAGTAAGCAAAAGAATCCTTTTTAGATGTAAATTTTTTCGAATACGAAAGAGTCAGTTTAAAGTGTTGAATTATGTGTGAAGCTGCAAAATATTTGGAAAATATGCACTGGAAACGGGCAATTTCTTTCGTATTGTTACGAATTTCGAAATTCCTACAAATTTAGTAAAATATCCGTTGATCTCTCTCTCCCCTTCTCACCAAAAATAATTGCAATTTTCAACAAGAATTATCAAAAGGAATTCTACTGATACGCTCTTAAAAATTAACTTCAAACCGACAAGAATTTTCAGAAGCAAACCTGAATTTCAAACACGTAAAAGTCCACTCTTATTTTCTCTTTCGCCTCATATACAAAGCATGCATTTTAATCGCGATCCAATAGCTAATTTATAAGTCATTAGAGATAAGTGAATAAAACAAATTGGACATATATAAGATGTCCATATATGTTTCAAATTAGCTTACATGGGAAACATATTATCTAATACTCGCGAAACTATGTGAAAGATTCCATGAATGGATGGGAATTTGTTTCAGTGAAAAAACTAGCCTAGACATGTCGTCATCAGATGACAATGCGCCAAGAACATATACAGGAAAGATGTTAATGTGTTTGACATCAGGCAAAAAATGTCATAAAAACAAGAAACATTTCCAGATATCTTGCTTCCCATATGTTTGTTGTCTCCTGATATTGCAAACCTGCCTCCAGACGATGATCGACTCTCAACCCACTTAAAACATCTAGTAAATGGGGACATTCTAAGAGCTTTCTATCCAAACCCTACCGGCATTTGTTGGATACTATCTTGTAATTTCATGTGATAACTGCAAATGTTGGATATCGTATGGACCTTCTTGTATACAGTCAACCATCCTGCCACCACTGAAAGAGGCTTTATCGACAGGATTTGTTGTGGCCGACTGCTGTCTTTAACATAAACCATCCATTAATTGACAAATTTTCCGAACTGGCGTCCTCTTCGAGGCGGTTGGCCCTAAGCCACAGGTGGTCAATCTCTGACCTTCCTCCTCATTTCCCCCTATATTTGGATATCGTATGGACCATGTGCTGTAATTTTCTTATGTTTCATTGTTTATTGCTTTTTACAACTTGTATAATTAAAAATTTTTTAAAATTCTAAAGTTGTAAAATTTGTAATACTTGTGAAACTTTTAGAAACTATACACAGTATAAAAGTGTCTAAAATGATAGAATTGTACAAGTGTTTTCAATTCTGACACACTGTGTAAGTAATATTCGTGAAAATAGGCAACGTTTGACAAGATAAATCCTTGATAAAACATCTTCCGATTGCAAAATGAGTCAATTATTTTTATTCCTCTGAAACAAATTTTCCTTCCAAATAATTTCACTTATTTTGGATAATTAGTTTCACATATGGGCAAATTTGAAAAATGAATTTTATGTTTTGTGCAATCTGTACTTTAAACGACTTAAGAATTATATGCTCCCATCAATAAATGTATTGCAGAAAAAATTACGAAATCTATATTTTCACGTTATCGCCCGATCCTATCAGTTGTATTTGGTCAAATATTTTTGCCCCATTGATATATTTTTTAAAAACGTTTCACTCTTTTATGGCTAAAACTAAATTTCATTATTTTTAAGCAAATTAATTGCGATTTCGAACAAGAGTAATTCATTGATTAGTTGATATTCCTCGTAGCAATCATTGAAGTGGTCAAATACTGGACATTCAAAGTTTCATAACTCGGTAAGTTTTGGTCGTAGAACAGTTTTTTTTTCTTTATAATATTATGAAAATGTCAAACTGTTTATTAAATATGTTTAATAGAACTGGAGGATCGAATAATTTTTTTAAATTTAGTAGCTTTTCAACACCAAATTTATTAAATGAAATAATATAAAATATAATTAATTATTGGAGGTATTTTTTGAATTTGAATTATGTGGGTATCTCTAAAAGAAATTGGTTACTGGAACATATAAAAGTGATCATCCAATGCGTATACGTTTTAGGAGTGTGTGTGAAAGAAGAATCTTACACATTCAAGAAAAACAATATCCTCATCAAAAAAATCGTCTGTTTGACTAACTACAGAAAAATTTGATAATAAAATGCCTAAGTGACAATTGATTTCTAATACCGACAAGTTTTATTTAACAAGATGAAAGTTGCAGTTTCTAATTTGAGGTATGCTGTTTCATAAAATATAAGTTAAAATTAAGCGATCTTAATTCAAAAAATTGTTGAAATTATGCGTAAATATTCACTGTCCTCTATACGATTTCTTCATTAATAACAAAATAACATTTAATTGAAAAAAATAAAGATAAAAAAATTTCTGAAGTAAAGTGAGAGAAAGTGATATTCAACTCACATTACGCGTTTTGTTTTACTAAAAAGTGCGAAACACATGTAATATGACACAATTGTTCTATTAGGTTTATATAGATTTTTTTTTTGGCAGGGCGTAGAATTTTCTAGAAACTTTCGAGTTTTTGTAATTTATTGTGTTCGCTAGTTATGTGACATTGCCGAAATTTTTGCATTTTTTAAGAATCTAGATTTTTATCGCCAAATCTGCCAAGTTCAACGTTTGGTTGCCAAATGGATTCCAATTTTGTCTCCAAATCTTTGGTTATTCACCTATAGATGGTTAATGGACGCCATCAGTGGCATCCATTAACCATTCATTATATATTAAGAATATCTGTAAATTTCCCTTCTCAGCAATGAGACGCATATTGCAGGGAAGCGACACTCTTCCTAAAAAGACTGTAAATGAAGCAAAGATCCGAAGCCTATGGAGATGCATGGACAAATCGTTTTAGTGAACGGCCAACATCTCAGACTCGGATCCACCAGAGAAACCTATGATTGAAGAAATTGCAATCTTGGCAAGAGTTCTCGGTCCATTTTTTTAAAAAAAAGTTATAGAATACAATAAACTGTGAATAGAAACAAATTATAGCTATAAGGTCTAAACAAACTTCTAGTTTGCTGTAAAGAAATTTTAAATAGGGGGAAAAAACATTGAATGAAATCATGAAAATTACTTTTTTTAATCTAACATTTCTGTTTCGGGATAATGCGCATGAAAATTATATTTTTATCACATACTTTTCTTCCAAATTGCTGTTCTACTAGATATTGTCTCGAAATATTTAAATTTCGCAATATGCAAATTCACACTTCTGCTTAAACTAGTACGGCTTATATGCTCTTCGCCTACCAACAAAACCTCAAGATATAAGACTTTTTAAACAAGTTAAACAAGACTTTTTAAACTTGATTCAATCGCCGAGAGATTTAACAAATCACTCGTCATTTTTAATGTGTATATCTATTTCTATATATTAGACGTGACAGGGTGATGCATATATGCATATAATTAAGAGTGCAGTTGCTATGGTATTCAATATATGTTAATACTCATAATAAAGATGAATGTGTGTATCTGTGTATTGGATAATATATTGGCGTTCTACAGAGTATAGAACTGAAATTATAGTTTCCGCATTTGGCACACATGTAGTTTGGAACTAAAAAATGCATTCATTGGAATGATTTATTTTAAAATTTTAATAAATAAAAAAAATAAGCAATATTTTGACGTTTCTTACTGATAACTTTCTCAAATATTATGCCACAGAATTCTATTTTCACTGCCCTAAAATTAATTTTTTAAAAATCTTTTTAAAGGTAAAGGTATCATAAAATTATCACAAATTTTACTTGCCAAGATAATTTCTCCCAATATTTTCGCAAAATTGTAACTTCATTTCCTAATTATCTCATGTGAGCTTTATAGATATTAAATAGAATCCCAACTCCTTAATTTTCAACAATGACAAATAGTATGGGATTGATGGAACAATGAAAACGGTTTTAATTCAAAAGAAATTTCTTTAAAAACTAAACAAAAAAATATTAAAAAATTAGGAACTTTTTATAACAATATGCCCACTGATTAAAGCAGTATCATTAGAGTATAACTTTACATTTTGAAATTGGTATATAACTGGGTTTTTTTTGTCATAATATTTTCGAACGTTATTATAAAAATTACGAAACGAACTTACTTATGTAAATGTAACGTGAATGTAAATAACATTATTATATTTCGGACGTTATTATAAAAGTTAAAAAAAATCAAGTCAATAAGTCATTTTCGTTTAATTTTGAGTGAATTAATACTATTATTAAAATTGAAAAAAATCCTTCTTGAATACGTCCCCATCTTCCAAACTATACTTGTCTCAAAATTGAGGTCAAATGTTCTGGTGGAGCGCCAACCCAGACACAAACATACACACTCACTGATAGATTACACTGTCCGTCTTCAATTTTCTTATTAGCATGCTTCATTTGTCAAACTGTGGTGTTAGATGCCCTCATAAAAATAAAATGTATCATATAATTTAAAAATTGAAATCAGCTACTCATTTTATATAGAAATAAGAAACTGAAGTTACTGCTAGAGAACGTATAATTTTTTTTAGACATTAGTTGCATTGACATACAAATGCCACGATGCGTGACTTATCTCGGCCGTTAGGCAAGTTCATATGCACAATAAACTGATCAAGTAAACAACACAGTCTTAAATAGAATCTATTTCAGTTTGATGTTTATATTAATATATAATAATTGTAAGCTAATCCTTCTATAATCTGGGATTTTATAAGTATTATATAAGATGAGTCGATCTGCCAATTGGTCTTTCTGCAAATCTTCAATGTCTCAATCTTTACTTTTTATAAATAAATTTCTAAAATATATTTAGTTCCTTTCATTTTATTTTACTTCCACAGTATTGCAAAGGTATTTTTCAGATTTATTTCAAATTATTTTCATCCCGAAGATCTACAATTTTGAGTTTTCTAAAAACTAAGGGAAAAAATAAGAAGATTAATCGTGCGTAATTTTAGATAACAGTTTCGATTTATTCTACATTTCCTTCACCACGTTAAATCCAATAATGTGGATTTAACGTGGTGTCCAATAATGTGGATTTAACGTGGTGCATATTTTAAATTAATTAACAATATTTTAAAATAAATATTCATAATTTAAATTAATTACGATAAGTTTTAAATATGCAAATAGAAAATAAAAAAAAAATTGATAAAAAGTTGGGCTCGGTGATTTGAGAGGCTGGAACTATGTCTTCTGTTTATCAGTGATAACCAACCGAGGCACCTTGAAATTGGAACGTCTTGAAAGCATGAAGATAGTTGAAAAGGAAAAAAAAATATATTAAAAACTGATTTAGAGAAAAAAATATACGCCTAAAATATCTAAAGATCCGTTCTCCTAACCGAGGATTCTTTGAGGCAAAGAGATCTAAGATAACAAATGTGGTCATGTTTCTAGGGCTTTCTTTCCTCTTTGATCTGTGTCATTTCTTCCTTTCCCTATGTAAGAACATATCCCGGACATGGCAGCATTCTTATAATATACCTGTTTATTAATCTTTTTTTCTGTCTATAGTCCTTTATACAAAGAGATACTTTTTCCAGTTACTCTGAATTTTAATAAACCTGAGACTGATATCGATACAAGGCGGTATCAATATAAGCAAGAATATATCTCAAATGTATGTTAATTGTTGACATATTCCAAGAAAAAAAATAAGTTCTTCATTTCCCGAATAAAAGAAGAAAACTTGCTATTTATTATCCCACGAGTTAAATTTCGAATGAAACCAGCGGGAGCATTCTTCTCATACATACCTGTGTTATGGTGTGTTTTGTGTTTAATTTTGTGGACAGAATCGAGTGTTTCTTGAAAAATCTCTCTCTGTCAACTCATTAGTCCCAAGATTTGGAAGATTTACAATTTTGGTGTAAAGATCACTAAAATTCGTTTATCTGGTTCGAAAGCTTTTGAATTATGTTCACATGAACATGAATATGCCAATAATTAAATGGTTGGTAGATTTGTTCCAAAACTTGATACAAATCTTGAATTTTGGCGATAAAACTGTATATGAAACATGATCTATCTAGATCAATCAGCTGTAGTGTTCACATGCTCATGGAAAAGGCAAAAAATAACTTCTTTTGATGCATATCATTCAGTCTGATAAATATCTATTGCTTAGATCTAATTATGAAGTTCCAAATATCATAATATAATATACCTTTTTAATAGTTTCAAATTAGCGCGTTTACAGATCAACATACTTAATATCCCATTTCTTCTCAGCCCCCTCCAAACCGATTTATTTCGTTTCAAAGATTTTTAAAACGAACAGTTTAGAAAAAGTCTTAATATTGAATATTTTGACGATTGCTGTACTTTCGCTTTATTACATTTCGTATATTTAAAAAAATCTAAAAGTACACTTATACTTTTAAAGTAGATTGCGAAGCATAGCTGTGAAATAGAAAACTGTATAATGTCTTCATGTGAAAAAAAAAGGAACTTGAACAAATGAAAGTTTATACTATTTATGGCTTTAATATTTTAAAATCTTTAAGAATTATTTTTACTGTATTTTTATTTATTTATTTATTCAAGACGCATATAAAATAATATATATGCAGTTAATCAATATGGATTATAGATATCAGATTAGTGCGAATATGTTTTTTCTTCTTAAGCCGAAATTATGAAAAAAAAATCTGCAAAGTAAAGAAACGTTAATTCTGGTGTTCGTACTCTCATACTCACTCTCTACAATGAAATACGAACTAAATTTTGATATTTATGGAAAATTGTAGCAAATTAAAACATGTGCTCCATTTATGACACGTGTTTATATCTACGCTTAACTTGAGGAAAATTTATTACATAAAAATGCAATTATGAAATAATTGGGAAATTACTTTTAATATGAAATTTTATTGTTTAATTCTGATTTATTTAGAGGCAAATGCCATTTTAAAACATCCCCATAGGAGGCGGAATCTAACCGGATTAAAAAAGTATAGCACAGTATAATTTTCCATAATAACTGGTAACAAAATTTCACGATTATGCAATGTATTTATAATATTCGGCAGAAATATTTCGTACTAGCCGCCTTTGGCGACCAGCCGGTTCGCCAATCTTAATGCTCGTTAAAATTTTAATAATTAAATATTTTATGTAATTCCTACTTTAATAGCTTCATCAAATATTTTAAAGCTTCAAATTTTGATAGTCATGTAATTCACTCATAATAATATAAAGTCCTTCAGCCATAACATAATATGTATCTCTCTAATTTTCTGTTAGTTCCGGTAGAATTTATGCTTAAAATTAAAATGGAAATGACTAAACTGCAATTATAATATTTTTTACTGAAACAAAGCATTTTTTTAATAATATGATTACTGATAATAGAGTCACTGAGCGTTTTAACTTTATGGGCACTAAAGAATATATATCTTAATTTATGTAACATCTCAATAATTTGTCAACAAAAATTTCTCAGATTCATCATGAACAGATCGATTCATTAACAATGTTTAATTTTAAATGCATCAAACACTAAGAAAATAAAATGAATCGTTTAAAATGATCGGTCGAAAACAGGTTTAAAAAACTACTTAAAAAACGATGTACTTAAAACTATAAGCATATACAAAATATATATATATATATAACTAACATAAATACAGTTTAATTACAAAAGCATGCAACTAACCTAAAAATAATTTAAATAATTGAAAACAGGTTAAAAAAATCTACTTAAAAAACGATGTACGTAAAACTATAAGCATATACAAAAAATATATAAATAACATAAATACAATTTACTTACAAAAGCATGCAACTAACCTAAAAATAATTTAAATCATCCGTTGATAACGGTTGTCATGGCAACAATCAGAATGCGCATGCGTGAATTTTCTTCACCAGCTTCGGTAACGCAAATGCGTGAATTTTTCTACGCCAGTTGGGGTAACGCTATGCAGATTATACATTTTTAATTTCCTTTATTCTGTGTTATTTTAATTCAAAATTACTTCAGAATGAATCTGAAACATGGATTAATTAACAATGTTTAATTTTAAAAGCATAAAACATTAAGAAAATAAACAGAATCGTTTGAAATAATCCGCCGAAAAACGTAAACCCTAGCCTCATTACTGTTGGGAGAAAAAATTTGAAGCCCTACTCATTTGGCGGTGGGGAAAATGGAAGATTTTTTTGGCGGGAAAGTTAATTTTTAATTAATAATTAAAATTCTAATTAAAATTTCAAAAAAAGGGACCCCAGGTGCACATTCCCGACCTCTAAGGTATACATGTACCAAATTTGAAAGCTGTATGTCAAATGACCTGGCCTGTAGAGCGCCAACACACACACACACACACACACACACACACACACACACACACACACACACACACACACGTTGAGCTTTATTATAAGTATAGATTATCGAAACAGCTGCATTTCATTTGTCGTTAAAACGAGCTCCAAGTGGAAATCGAAAACATTTTGAATGTTGATGGATGATGATTGCAAGCAATTCCTATTTGCTGTGGAGTTCACTTTTGCTTGGTATATTATCTGCAATTTATCTGGTTATATATGAAAAAAAAATTGATTTTTTTATGTTCTATGTGAAAAAATTGCATTTGGTAGGTTAGTGAAAGAAAATTGAATTTATATCAGGGTTCTAATGTATTTTTTAGAGGAGGAATAAGCAATGGAAGTAGAGATGATAGACGAATGGAATTAGAGTAAAGGTGGAATAATTTTTTTATAAAAATTAGATATTTTTATTGCTTATTCGTATGTTTATTTATCTTCTAATATTAGGAGTACAGGGCTTATCAAAATAATGGACCCACCTATGAATAAAAGTGACATTTAAGAATACGCTCAGTAAGCATGAAAATATAATCCTATCTACCTGTTTTTTTATATAAAAAGTATTTATCATGGTAGCATGAGTTAATTTTATTAAAGTTACATATATTTTGGATTTTTGTCAAAAGAGTAAAATTTCAGACCTCACTACAATTCAAATAGGCCAAATTGTAGGAGTCTAACAAACTGGAGCAACTTGGCTGAAACATCCTAGCTTTTAGGCATTTCTTAAGATACAGTATCTACGTTTCTAGAGACACTGTGTCTAACATCATGACAGCTTACACACAAAGCGGCAAGACAAACTCTACAATGAAAAATGTGGACGGATAAAGTGAAGCTGATTGAGAGACTGACGGGTATTGAAGCGGATTGTGATGTCTAAAAAGAAAACCACGGCAGCCAAAGTGACTGCATAGCTTAATTAGCATATAGATTCTTTAATAAATACAATTATGCGGTAACTTCTTAAGCAAAACATTTATGGCAGAGCAGCTTCTCAAGCCCTTTATCAAAAATATTAATAAAATTACAAAACAGTACTGAAGATAAAACGCTGTAATACAAAGTCTGTAAGAACTTTTTGATTATTTGTAAGAATTTTGATACCACGGCTACGTTGAGCTGATGGATATGGTAAAATATAAGATATCGTCATTTTCAATGTTGAAAACGTTTAAAAGAATAAACTATTTTGCCGCAAGATAAAATTCTTTATTAAGTTGTTGTTATACTCATATAGGTAGCAGAATTTGAAAAAAAAATCTATGGAGATAAAGAAACACAGATCGCTGTTAATTTTGCTGCCAAAATCCACAATGCCAAAATTTGATAAAGTGTATAAATGTAAAATGTAAGAATCGTTAATAAAATCAAAATAATTTGACATCATCCCTCCAAATGCTTGGATAGATTGGGCAGAACTGGAATTACAGCCATTTATTCGAAATACGTTTTTGTTAGTTCATAAAAAAAGCATGAAAGCAGCAAGGAACTGTAAAATGATGCATTGATAATGTATAAAATTATTCACGCTAACGAAATATGCAGAAATATTACCTTTTATACTTTAAAATATCACAATACTTAGCTTATAAAATGTAAAAGGGGGGCAACCATAGCCTTTTGTTTTAATTCTTAAGCTTTAGGCCTTTTGCACAAAATCGTTATGTTGTGTATGATTTTAATACATAGTTTCAGGCAACTGTCATCAGACAACTAAAATGAGTTACTAAGACGGTATTGGAAACAAGCAAAGAAGCAAAAACCTCCATAGCCTGCGTAATTTTAATATAAAGATAATTTTGGTTTTTTTTTTTTTTTTTTTTTTTTTTCCTTTTTGTGAACCTTTAATTTGGGTGAACAGAAAAATTCAAAGTATGATTTTTAAAATTATTTTTATGTCGATTAACAAGCAAATGCTTTGAGCCTTATTCGATATTCGTAATATTGTTTTTTTCCGCTCCTTACATGCGTATATTCTTTTGCTGAATATAATTAAAAAAATATTATTTATATATTTTTGTTATTATAAATAACAGTCCCTTCATTCCATTGTTAAAATTAATTTCTATTTTTATTATAAAGCACTGTAAAAGTATTAAAAAGAATGTTTGAAATAATTCATATAGTCTTTTAAAACGTTTATTTTATTCAATAAGGAATTTCTTTAGAAAACTATTCATAACTAAAACATACAGTTTAAATTTCAAAAAGTATTATTTTTATCAATATGTCCAATGCATGAATATGCAAAAACTATTATTTTTAAGGAAAAATAAAATTGAACCAGACGCTTCGATGAAATCCTCATTTCTTAAAAATGGATTTTTGTTTAAACAATCGAGCACAAAAAATAAACAAACGGGTTAAAAATACACAACTTTATAATTTTAAAATGTCCTGAGATATTTAGAATTGCATTAGAAATTTTTAAAGGAACATCAACTTTTTTGTTTATTTGTTCTATCATGGCTTTGACTTAACAATGACTTTGTTTATCTGATATATAAATAAACATAACAAGGAAGGAAAAAATTGTTTTGTTTTAAGCACTTATACGAGTGTAAACAGACCTTAATGATCATGTATTCTCATTGGAGATACTATTCTTGATTTTTTTATTTCTGCTTGTAATTTAAGAGCAAAATAATTCTTATGAAATGACAGAAACCTTTGTTTGCAAAGCATAATTTTCAAATTCTCAGTACTATTATTCATATATTTTATTTTCGTTACGATGATATTGAAACCAGCGCTCGTGCCTAAACTAATAAATGATAAATGAATGTATTTTGAAGCGAGTAAATATACGTATTTTGAGGATTAAACTTTGATTTTTTTTCTCTCCATATTCCGGTTTTTTTTAATCTTATTTTTCATGGATTTCAAGCTGACATGAAACGCTTACCATTAAATAATTTTATTATATTGGACACTTCAGTTCATTATTTCGCATAAATATGTCATATTAAAATATAAGTTTTTAAAAAAAAAATTGTTTAGCATCAATCATTATAAAACCTAAAAAAAGAATTCTAAATAGTAATAAAAATACCTAAACATTAACAAGAATATTTAAAGCTGTATAGACAATAGAAGTCATGAAAAATAAATATGACATAACTCTTAATTTCAGTCTAAATAATAAAGAAGAATTAGTGTGTTTTTGTGTGTCTGTTCTCTCTAAAAGCCAAACCGTTTGGCCAAGTGCTACAGAATTTCGTGCAAGTGTAATTTGGAGGATAGAAAAAATTGTTCAAAATTTTAATTTAATAAAAATTAGGGATTTTCTATGGTAATTCTGGAAAATATAATTAGAAAAAACTGACATTTACACCATTTTAAAATTTAAAAAAATATCTTTTAATGATACCAATTTAGTTGTGGAAATATTATCTGATTTCAACTATTTTTTAAATATATCTTTTGCATGGTTTTCAACTCTGGAATGCAAATTTTATAATAGAATTTAAACTCTTTTTCTTTGTTTCATGAAATATTTAATGGTGTAATTTTTTTCCCATCATCAAAGCGAAGGGAGTTATTTTTTTTTATTACACGCAAATCTTACAATAAGAATTAGAAAATGAAATATACTATCATTACAGATAGAGGGCAGTCTGAAATAGATCATGCAGTATCTAACGGTACTATTATGTCACTGACCTAGACTATATAAGGAAGGTTTATGTATAAGAAAACTGAACAGGCACAAAATCATTAAAATACGGCTATTAATACACAGCTTTAACATCTATCTTAATTGGATACTTAAAAATAGTTTGGTGAAAGAATCATTAAATCAAGCTATGCATAACATGTTTCATTGAAATTAAACACAATCAATATTCCAAAAGAAATAACTAGACGCTGACAGTTAGTGAGATTTAAAAATATCTACGTATGTAAAAATACCATAAAATTACACATCGTAATAAATAAAAGGTTGAAAAAATTAATCTGAAAAAAAGGATTCCGAGAAGGATTTTTTAAAAAACGCTTTTCATCAAAAGGGGGGGGGGGACGCTGCAAAGAATTTATATAAATAAAACATTCGTATCTTATTATTTATAAAATTTCCATCAAAGCGTTAAGATTTTTTTCTCAAATATATTTTAGTTATAAAATATTAAAAGAATATGAGATAAATACTTTCTACAAATATCTGCTACAGAGCAAATATATTTCCAACGGCTATTCGTTGTGTATATATATAATACCTATTTCTTCATGCCCTTTGAAAAAATAAGTACGAAGTTCTTAAAAATTTTTTATTCTTCATAATTTTATGGTAATAGTTCAATTTTTATCTTTTATCGAGATTTATTTGATAAAGCCACAATAAGAGTAGCACAGGGAATCAAGTCAGAAAGAAGGAATAAGAGACCGCGAATACGCGGTTTGAATTTACAAAGGAATTTGCTGACGCAGCATTTTGGTTCTGTGGTAAAATCAAAGTCCATGCAACTTAGAACATAAAATGAAGCCGGAGTTCAAATAAGAAATTATTTTCAGAACGTAGAATAATTAGAAATATTCGCACTGATACACACAAGGAGAGAGAGAGAGAGAGAGAGAGAGAGGGAGGAAAATTAAAGATTAGACTAATTAAAATTATTACATAGAGAAAATAAATCGTGTCTCATTTAATACCGCCATTTAGAAACCAAAAAAAGAAATATATGAACATTGGAATAGTATAGATTACGAAGAAATTTTAATATTTCGATATAAAGTTAAATAGTTAATTTATTTTTATCTTTAATATATTTATCTTTATTTTAAAGATTTTTAAAATAAAAATTATTATTTAAATAAACGCATCAAAAAAGCATTTTTATTTATATAATAAAATAACAAGTTGTAACGATAGTTATAAATTAAAGTTCTTATAAATATTTCAGTATGTATAATTTAAGTCTATTCATGAAAATAAAGATGTAGACATTACTGTTCAATAAGAATAAATTATAGATATTAAATTTAAAAGCATTTCTTTTATCATTAATATTGGTACTAAATGCTTAGAAATAGAAATCGTTGCAATCTTAAAAAAAAAAGTACAATTCCGGGGAAAAACTGAAAATCAGTTTTTTTTTAATAAAAAATTTGAAATATAGTTTTTAAAAATTCTGGATGAATTTATTTTTCTTATAATATTTTAATAGCTCCAGATAATGAGCATTTGAAAGAGACACCAAGAGCAAATTTTGCCAGTTCTTAGAAGAACTATAACTTTTATTAATTCAAAGCAGAATTAATAAAAGATATATTATAAAGAAATAATTAAAAGATATTTTATTAATTCTGAAATAATTTTTTAAGTTTTGAAACACAAGGAGTTGAAAAGTGAAACTAAAGAATTTGTTTTTGCAATTTAAGATAGTTAAAATTACAGTTATTAGATTATTGTACGGTAAAAACAAAACAAAAAATTTAGTGTTACTTAGATGATGAAGAAAAATTAATTTACGAAACATAAATAAACTGAGTTTATTATACATTTTGATAGATGCTTAAAATATGTAATAAATAAAAATTATTAGTCTTTCGAGAAAATAGTTCTCTTATAACCCTTAAATTCACCCTTAAAAATATTTTAAAGATGAATCCTCCTTTAAGTTTCACTTGTAGTTGTGCGGATTTCCCACTTTGCTTCTAATAGCTGTGATTTTAACTATATAAACTGCTGCTCAAGAAATACTTCAGTTTTAATTTCAATTTCACTTCCAAAATGGAGAATATTTTAAGCTGTTAAAATTTACCACGTACCCATTCTCCATTTTTTTTACCTTGATGTTTCCGTTGATAAAATTTTGTCATATCTTTCACTACTGATCATGCCCTCCGATTTGCTGTATCTAAAGATCAAATGGAAATTTTAATCCTAAGCACACACATATTTTAAACATTTCTTGCTGTTTAATGAGATTTTTTTCCTTCTTTTTAAAAATTATTAGTCAGTTACAATACGTTTTTTTTATATTTCGTGAATTTTATTCAGTATACATTATCCTTCTTTGTATGTAAACTGAATAAAGCAAGATAATTAAGACATTAAACATGCGAATTTTAAGAAATAGACTGGAAGATTGCTTTATGGAAATTACAGAATAAAGGAAAGCAATAGGAAAGCATAGCAACTAAAAAAAATTGTTGTATTTATATGTATAGCGATGTATGTTGTTGTATGTTGTATGTATAACGATTATACATAGAAAATTACTGCTTTAGAGGATTTGAATCAAATGGCATGAAGTATTAATTTTCAAAAGAAAGGTGAGATATATGGATTTTTCGTAGTAATATTGAAGCATTTGCAAAGGTTGCTCTTTAGAAAATGAAAGTAAAACAATATTCGCGACAAACTCATAAATAAAAACATGCGGAGTGATCTAAAAAACGTATTTCATTAAGAAAAATGATCATACGTCATGTTATGTGTCGAAAAAATATGGAACTCGGATACACCAAATGATTATTTATGTTTCTTACACGATCTACTATTTATATTTTAGAAAAGAATTCAAAGGCCTTTTCTTGGATAAGCACCAAATAATGATGAAGGAAGGACCAAACTTTTTCAAGATTTATAAGCAAGAATATAAAACGGAAGAATTTTGAGACATAAAGCGTACCCCATTCTTTCAAAAATGCACATCTAATTATATGATAATACATATCCACATACCTACAAATCATTTAGCATATATTAATATAATGATATAAAATTTACATTAGTCAATGATTATGTTAATTTGAAAGCTCATGCTAACGTATTTGGCATATTGCAATGTAAAATTTATGGGAAGTGTAATGCAAAATAAATTATAATTGAATAAATAAAAGTTGCACTCTCTTACTTTAATCCTGATCTATGGTAGTCTTATGTAAAATATTTTTTATTCCAATAAACAACGATTAAATATAAAAGGCTACAATGCATTAATACAATGTGATATCAGGAATATATATTTGCTTACGTCATTAAATATGATAATGTATTAATTTTTTATGTGGGACAAAATTTTTTTCCATACTGTATCGCGTTTTTCTATTTTTTAATAACATAAAACAATTGTCTTGCATTTTTCAAGTACACGCTAATAAACAATAAGCTAAACTGAAATTATTTCCCTTTCATTCAGGACTATTATTGATTATAATTTATTTTGTTCATTCATTTTATTTTTATATTTCGATTTCGATAAAAAAAAAGAAAAAAAAAGCGTCTAATAATTCTAAGAGAAAATATCGTCTGCAAAATGAAGTAAATACTTGTTTTAGTGAAACTATTTCTATATGTCTAGTAGCTTTTAGAAAAACCATTTAAGTTAAAAAAAAATATTGTTTTAATTTTGTTCTTTTATTTTTGTAAGTATTTCATAAATCATTTTATAATTTTCATTGAAAATAGATGTGTAACTTGTATCAAGTATGCGTGTTTTGCTTAAGAATTTTTTTTTACCTAATTATTTTCCATATTTTTTTGTTAATTAATTATTAAATTTTTTGCATTATTAATATCCATTTCTGATGATGCAAAAATTTTGATTCGTTGAAGTTATTTTTTTTATTTAAAATTTTCGAATTTACTTAGATTTGAATTATTTTAACAATTAATTTTTTTAAAAAGAAAACAAGTTACCTAAATTTTAGAAAATTATTTTCTATTGGACTGGATAATTATTTAGCCTTTAAATAATTTATATAACTTTTATAATTTTACAATGTTAAGTCAGAAATTACAAATGAAAAATACATTGGCTGAAAACTTGAAATTTAGTGTGGCTGTACTATATTTTTAGAATATTCATTCATCAATATATTGAAGTGCAAAAACCAGCCAATTCCGAGAAAATAGTCTCTAAATTTTTGGCATAGTCAACATTCACTTTTCGATAATCAGGAGATCAGGGTTTATTTTGAATATACCTTTTATTTCCTTTTAATTTTTTCAAATTTAATTTAAATTAACAATTTATAGATAATTTTAATTAATATTTTTTCATTTTTTAATGCAAACATAACATAACATAATGTTGAACAGAACATAAATGCTTGTTCTTATAATACTTGAAATACAATATTTTTTATAACACATAAATAATTATAGATATAAATGCGCTTTTAAAATATTTTTAGGATTATTATAAATTAAAATTAACACGTAAGTATAAATTCAATTAATATGCTATTCATATTTAAGCAAAAATACTTGTTCATTTATCTAATACTTGATTTAAAATTTAATTTTTACACATAAGAATGGTTGCAAATATGCAATAAATGGTGATAAATATTAATTATAATTATTCGTATCATAAAAGTTTTTAATTCGATGAGTATAAAAATTTATTCTACCTTCATTAATTTCCAGTAGCTTACCAGAGCCAGAAAGGTAATTAACGTAAAAACAGTGGAAACAAAATATATTTTGACGTTTTGCACAATTGGTAACATGTTCCTGACAAGAGCAATGTTTCTTCAAAAGATCTATTGGAAAACAAAATTTAATTACATTTAAAAATATTTATCTTTCAACAAAAATTTGGGGATTGTACCATGCATACTATATTACTAAAAATTGGCAATGATAAATGATGGCATATGAAGGATTTATTTGATGACGATGGTGTGTTTTAATACAATCTTCATGAATCTTATTTCTCAATCGCGTTCGATTAAATAAGAATTTCACATGATCTTTAAGATTTTTCTCCTGTCTGTAATACTTTTTTATTCATTTACCTGCGCATTCAGAAATTAAATATCCATTTACTAATACTTCTTTTTCATTATTTAAAGTCGTAAACATTTATTTATATATTTAATGAATTGCCAACTTCTGCTTTTACTTACCGGTATAAATGTGGTTTCAAAGAATTAGAACAAATAAATTATCATTATTAAAATGCAATAATTTAAAAGCATTAATTGTTTAAAGTTGAAAATAGGAATTTGAATTATTTATAATTATAACTGCATTTACAGTTACTCATCTTTTAAAAATTAAGATTAATTATTAAGGGAATAAGCATTTATTTTTTGCATACAAAAATGAAAAATATATAAAAAAAAATACCTGAAAATTTTTAATTTAATTTGAAACAATTAAATAAAATTTAAAAAAAAATGCATCTATATTCATAATTGCTTATCAATTAAAATTAAAATTCAAGTATTAGGGAATAAATATTTATTTTTAGTTTTAAAATAAAAAAACATATTAATTAAAACTTAAATAATTAAATTAATTAAAAAATAATTAAAATTATTAATAAACTTAAACGGGAATGAAACACGCATTTAGAATCAAACCCTTACCTTCCGATTTAGATGGAAATGCCTTGACGATTGCGCGACAGGAATGTTGAAAGGCTGCCACAATTTGCTTATGACAAAAACTTGAAGGCTATTTTCTCGAAATTGGCTGGCTATTTTGCTTTAATATTTTAATGAATGAACATCCTAAATGTGTACTACGGATAAACTGAATCTCATCTCGAACTCAATTTTCCAACTCGTGTCGTTTCACTTACAAACCAAAATTTCTAATAAAGTTGAATGTAAAACTAATTAATATTTTCTAATTGACGCTTAAAATTTTAGTTGGTGGTTTCCTTGGTGACCCATCACTGAGTCTTTGAACAACATTCTTGGACAGTTTGTAGAAGAGTGGGAAATTTGAACCTGCAACTGATAAAAAAAGAAATTTTCTTTGGAAAAATAAAGGTATGAAATGTGAATTCTTTTCTTCCAACTTGAGTCTTTTAAAGCTGCATTTCTATTTTTGGTAAACATTAATTTTTTTTAGAAATTGTTATCTAAAATAAGTTTAAATAATAATATTGTAAATAATTTTGACGGACGATGCTTCTTTTGAGCTCTACCAAGAGTATGATATATTAATACAAATTGATGCAAATTAGAATGTGATACATAAAAGTAATCAGTAATCAGTAAAAAACAAATAATTCTAAATTAACTAATGAATTTTTAAATTAAATTTTAACTGCATTCTTAAAGTGTATACTAAGAGAAAAGTTACTAACATACCAAAAATTAAAACTGCTTCTAGTTATATATATAGTGGGTTAATATGTTTTTCGAGAAAAGATTGCTTATTATTGATTTTGCAGCATATATGTGCACTTATCACCTTGAAAATTGGCAAATTTTTTGAGTGGAATAATTTTTGAATTTATAATAAAAGGATGAAATAAGATTTTAAGTTCGCTAGATTTAGTTGGATGTTATCATCATGATCAGAAGATATTTTGGTAAAATTTAAAGTATTGTGTATCATTTATTTAATAAAATAAAAAACTTTTTGATAATGAAATATCAGTTTTTATTTTCATTTTATTATTTTTTTAAAGAAATATTTTTTATGAATTCTTGAATAATTTTGAACGAAAATAGTTATTGCAACAATGATATTCTTCAATTAAAATTTTATCTAATATTTTCAAGAATAGCATCAACTTTATTCTTTTAAGAATTCGTTACTATCAAAATAACAATTAAATTTGTGTTCCTTTGTACATGAATTATGAAAAAGATATGGCATTCATTAATTCTTCCACAGTTTTTGAAAATTTTATGTTTTAGTAGTTCAAGAAAATGTCAACGATCTTCAATTCATTTATTTCAGAATTATTAATCTTTGTAAAATAAATTAATCGAATATTAAATTTAAATGTCACTCTTCCAGTCAAGAAATATTTTTTATTAAAGAAAATAATTAAAATGATTTTCATCTTGAATTAATAAAGTTTTTTCAATTATAATAGAATTTTTTTTTTTAAAAAGTGTAAAATTGGTGAAGGAAAATTATTAAATATTCTAACAATAAGACGCAGTTATGAGATTAGGTTCTATTTTCTGAATTTAGTTATTTCAGTCGTTTTAAAATGCGAAACAAACGAATGCTTTTTTAGAAACGACAATAACAATTATTCTGTTTGAACAGAGTGGAATAATGAATAAATTACATTAGATGTCTTAAAATAAAGCGATGAATTTTGTTTTATTTTTTAAAAAATACTTTATTTAAAATGTAATTTTCAAAGAAAAACTTTTAATAAATGTTCTTTTATGTGCATTATATTTTAACAGCTCATGCTCGTAACTTTAATGAATAAAATAGTACATAAAATTGGCAATAACGTATAACTGTAAGTCCATCACTTTTAATGCATGAAAATCTCTTTTTATTTTCTCATGAATGTGAAAGCGATAACTCAAAAATGCAATGACTTAAATATATGAAATATGGTGAGTAATCTTGTAACTTCAGTCGTAATTCTATGTCAGATTTGGTTTCATTCTGTCAGATAAAAGGAGTACTTGTGTATTAACCGCATGCCAGAAATTAATCGCCAAAAAATCACCAAGAATCACCTGATAAATTCTGTAAAAATATATTCAAGATAAAGATCAATATTTCGTTAATTCGCCAGTGTCATTCCAGACGTTTGCGAACTTGCCGAAAGTCTATAATTGTAATGCGAAAAGTAAGGAAGGTGATACTTTTATTTCTGTATATGCGAGAAAGTTTTGAGGAGATAACTTCCATTATGTTTCACTGACGAATAAAAATTTTCTATGTTAGTCAAAAGTAAAAAAATGTTTATGAATATTTACTATTAGATAATGGACTAACCTAACAAGAGTGTTCTTTTTTCGACTTTCTTCCAAACGTTATGACATTATTTAAATTTGGAATCTAATTTAAGTTTTGAATAAAAAGATCGAATATGTATTTTGAATGAATTCCCGTTGTCTGATTGGAACTAACTTCGACACAAATCTATAATGTTTGTGTAAAGATCATACACTAAAAATAATCCATTCTGATTTTTTTGTTGCTTTTCTATCGAATAATAGCAGACCGATAGACAACCTGAATTGGTATAATTCAAAATTTGATCCATGCCTACAATATTGCTAATTAAACCGTTTGCCAATTTTTACTCATCTAGCTTTAAGTTGTCATCTCTTCTTGAGGGGGCACCCCAGATGTAGGGATGAGAAGCTAATGGTATGGGAGCTGATTCTAGCCAACCTGTGGCCATAGTAACAACGTTGGGCTGAGTTACCTCTCCCCCTTCCTGTTATGATAGGATGTACCTCCTATCGTAGGGGTTATACAGTGGACAGTAATGGATATTAGGACTCAACAAACTTCTCATTGGTGTCGAGATCGTCAAGAACACATATAAATTCAGGTGGAGCTGGTATAACTGATTACGATTATGAGTATCATGTTTACATGCATACAGATGGGCAGGCAGAATATGGATTGATGGATCTCTTTCAAAATTTGATACATTTCTATAATTCGATATTAAAATCAAATACTGAATTCCATTCATGTGTTTTATCCCTTGTGTGAGTCATCGCATTCACAGAAAGGCAGACGTACAAATAAAACGAGGTCTTAATAAATTCCCCATTTCAGATACGAACCGGTTTGAATCGTGGCGATTTGTCAAAACTTCGAAGTCTTTATTTTTGACGTTATCAGTACTTTCTTTTTATATAGCCTTGTATACTATAAAATAAAATTTATGGTAGAAAAATTACCTCCATCATCTCTAGTAGGTTCCTTTTATTGTTTATTTTATTCATTGAAATTGTTTTGTGTAAACGGCATTTCAAATATCATGTCTTAACTTAATTTTCAGTCTTCAATATTGGACTGACGGTAACAAGATTTTTTCTCTAAAATTACTGGATCGACCTTATGCACTCGGATACATTTGGAAAGGAAAATTTCATAATAATTAAGAAATTTTATTAAATTTTAATTCCAAATTTGTATTTTTAGATAATTAAGATGAAAGTTATCTTAGAAATTATATTGTTACTTTGAAAAGTTTTTCTAAGATTGGAACAATGTTTAAATAATAAATCACTTCTCCACTTTACATAATTACAAAAAATGAATAAAAAGAAACCGAGCTTCATTTTACTTTCTTACGTTATTTATTTAAATATTATTCACTTTCAATGACTTAATTCACATATAGTAGAGACTAGATTCATTTCAATTTCTCGTTAATAATTCGATATTCATGGTTCCCTTAATATTTGGTTTTTGGACATTAATTCAACGTTAGACATTTTAGATAAATTATTATAGTATTTCTGAATGTATTCTATTAATTTTATATAAACATCTGTAATGACGTCTAGTTTCACATGTATCAATTTTACTTACTTGTTCCTCAAGTAGAAAGCGAAATTAATTCCAGTTCTCTAAATGCACAGTATGTTTTACGTAGTGAAAGAATGGTAGTAAGATATAAATATGCTAACCAAACGAGATAAAAATATAAACCTTAATTCTTCACATTATTACACATTTACTAATATATATATAATATCTTAGAAGGCTTTATCTACAGAATCCACAAAAAATTTAATTAAATAAGGAAGAAAGTAAAATTTATTGCCAATGTTTATCATACAATGTAAAAAATTAAGCCTAATGTTCATTTTTTCAGTTCAGGAGATAAAGAATCATGTAGCTAAACTTTTGTAATAATATTGCAGTCGATTTGAATTTAATTTCAATAACGTAAAACAGTTCTACATACTGTGCATAAAATATGTTTAAACTTTATTTAAAAAATTGAATAAAATTTTTGTTTAACAGCTCAGTTGGTATTTTTAAGATTAGTGGTATTTTTAAGATTTTAAGCTGATCTAAAAATTATTTTTGTTCGATAATATTGTTTAATGTAATCAACAAAACTACAATAATTTTGTTTCATTTTTAATTAATTGAAATTCTAATTAAACTTCGAAAATATTGCTCCATTGCACATTACTTCCCTACACAATATGTTTGTATCAAACTAAAAATGCTAGAAAATAGTTTTCCCTGTAGCGTTGCAAGGCAAAACACACAGGCACACACACATTCGCTTTTATTATCGGTAGAGATGCATTACCTGAATTTTAGTTAATCAATTTGTCTTTTTTGATTTTAGCATAAATTAATTCGAGAATTTATTTTTTTTGAAAAAGATGCAATTTTTTACTCAAATATTTCAATGCTCTATTTAGAAATCTGAATATTTTTTGTTTCATTTTCCTGTAAAATTGATACTGTAATCATTAAATCAGAACTATGCATTTTTAATTTTTAAAAATTTGACTTTTATATAATTTTTACCTTTAAAACTACATCCTTAATTACACATGGCTGGATTTTGTTGATTTTTATGAAAGCACTTTTAAGTTTTTGTCTAAAATAGCTCGAGATATTATAATATTAATATTAAGATTGAATTCGCTAATCCAAAAATATAACATATTTGCATACTCAAAATCAAACAAAGCATAGCAATTCCAGCTTTTCAATGTTTTGCTGGGTTTAGAATCGAAAAAAATTCACAGATTTTAATTTAAATTTCAGCGCAGTTTGTTCAGATTTTTTTTTGTCTGAAAATGATGATGGATTGCTCCTGTAAAGCACGATTTGACCTTGACTAATATAAATATCGTGTAACCGTTGACCAAAACTTCCTTGTTTTGACGGATGTTTTTTGCATGGAGGGGGATGTTTTCGTTTTTATACCAACGGTCTTTTAAAATGGTATTTAAATGTTTCATCATGGCTAACGATCGATTTCGAAAATTGTGTGAATACATATATCAAGTTCATTTTCAATGAAACTAACTTAACACTAAATATTGTTTCATTGGCTTAATTTTCTGAATTATGCCTAAAAATCATGCACTATCTTAGTGGAGATAAGGGGAATATTATGAATTCTACTTATTTTTGATAACTTACTTATATCTTGATAAAATATATAAATATTTTCAAAACTTATCACCTATACGTTTTCCATCCGTTTTCTGATGTAGTGAATGGTATTTTGATAAAAAAAAATATTAAGATTTAATATCTTAAAATATTTCAGTAAAAACAAAAGAATGAGAAAATGATTATTACTGCCATAAGAATGAGAAAATCAATATTATTTTAACATTATCATGATCTACGATGAAGTTTTATCAGTTTATTTCCATGCTTTTGTTACCAATGATAAAAAGGAAAAAAGAATGCTTTATTTGCGGTAAATAGAACTAAAGTAGCAGTAAATAGAATGACTCTTACAGCTGTTTTTGGATGACTTAAGTGTAAATTCTTTCTTATTAACAATCAAATATATTATTTAATCGGGGTGAAATAATTTATTCCAGATAAAAGATGTAAACTTGCCAAGTTTTATGCATTCCTGAAAGATTTGTGGTAGTATTCAATAGGGAATGTATTGAGATGAGATGAGAGATTTATTTTTCAATTTCTAAATGATGGCAACCAAGAAAACTTTTCTTTCATTTTTTAACGCGGAAACTGTAAATAAGGCAAGTTTTAAGATAGGCTTATTTACAAAAAGTTATAACAGATATGAAAGGACAATTGAAGAAATGAAAAAAAAAAAATGTTTCTTATGATACTGTGGATAAAATTATAACTTTCTAAGACATTATTCTTATATAAATATTAAATTAGAATGTAAATGCATGCTAACTCTTTCCATTTTAATTAATCAGCCCATTTTCAGAGATCATTGATGTTGGAATTTAATTTTAGCGCATATTTGCACATAGGACAAAAATTGATGAATTTATCTAGTTGGAATAAAAAACTTTTTCATAGCTTCTTTATATTCCCATATAAATTATGATAAAGTTTCTTTTATTTAATAATTGAATATTAATTCTCTTACTTTCACAGTTTCGAATAAAGGATAAAAAATATTAAATAAAGCACGATGTAGGCACAGTAGTCTTTTCTATAGTATGAACAAAGCAAAACACAGCAACAGAAATGCCTAGACTTGTTATGAACATAGGGAGTTTCTGCCCGGGAGGAAAGTCTCAAAAGAGACAGATTTAAATGAGGTAATTTATATTCTAATATTTGTTTGCCTAAAATAAGCAAACTTGTATGATTTTTTTATTTTAAAATTCAAAAATGAATTCCCAAATTATAGTATTAAAAATTGAATAAACTTTAAGGGAGCTCAAATCTCTTGTCCAAAACATCATAAAATGGTAATGTTTTGGATTTATTTCGTCTATTTTCATTTTATTTTTTAAAGTTTACTGTTAAACGTATAGCAACGATAACATGTACATGTACACGCACCCCAAACACTCAGAAAGAGAAAAAAAATAATTAAGGAAAACAACGAAAGGTATTGCTGCTAGGGATCGGACCAAAAGTTCAATACCGGTATTCGGTATTTTTTAGATCTTAATACCGAGATACCAGTTTTAATACCGGTAGTAGAAATTTTAGAAAACGAAAGAAAACACAGGTGTTTCTTTGTTTTATTTGCCAGTTTTATTAGAGAGTGTAAATATCACAAAAAATAATTTGTAACTTATAAATTATAAGAGTATATAAAAAAATCACAAAAAAGTAAAGGAACATCTTATTTATTTAAATTATAAAAAAGTGTAAATATCACTATTCAGTCTGTGGTACTATTGCAAATTTTTGAAATGTGATCGTAAAAAACATAATGTATCAATTGTACTGTCATTAAGCCTTGAACGTAATTTTGTGCAAAAATTACCAGCTGTCGAAAACTCTCTTTCGGCATCTACACTAGTTGGTGGTACTGTTAGCAATGCGCGATATACTTTTTCCAAGTATTTACCTCTAAATCCCTCATCTTACTTTTTCCAAGTATTTACCTCTAAATCCCTCATCTTTAAATAAATCGATTTCTCGTCCGATGGATTGGGATATAGCTGATTTTATTGTATTTTGGTTTGTTGAAATTTTTTTTTATTTATCGCTAATTCTAATTTTTGTTCACGAGACAATTCCATTTCTCTATCGACTCTAGTGCCATCATAATCTTCGATAACTGTACCGAATTCTTCTGAGTGTGAATAGATTTGTGGGTAAAAAGTTTCAAAAAAATTTACTATAAACTTGATTTTAAGAATAGAAATTTTTCCTTTTTTCTTTAAAACTTAATGTTTATGTCCCTTGTATTAAATAAAAATTGCTCTCAAATATTTTACTGTGCCTTAGTACCTTTTTCCTTCTGTATTACTAATTATCTGTAATCTTTACGCCTCATAAAACCGCGAGTCTTCATTATTAAATGTAAGCATCTCCTTCTTTCATCTTTCCTCTCACCCCTATTTTGTCGAATAAAACCCATCCTAACGCATGCGCAAAAGCACGGAGGGTTTTACAATCCGTTGTCAAACAATATTTTATCACTTCTCTTGATTGTACGATGCAACTTTGTATTCACAGTCTAATTAATTTCACCCGTTAGGGTGACATAAAAACAAAAACGTATATTATTTTACTATGTTGGCGATTCCTGAACATATAGTGCATACAATTAAAAAAATTTCTAGTAAATATCGGAAAAAGGGTATTTAAACTTGTGAATACCGGTATTACAAAATTATACAAATGACACAAAATGCCGGTAATCCCTAATTGCTGCAAAATAGACCTAATTTTAAAAAAGAATTCAGTATCATTAGAGGAAAAAAAAGGAAAATGGAATCATTAAGTGTATTTTTTTCTTAAAGAAGAGTTAAAACGGGCTTTCAGCTTCGAAGTTAGTGAAAATAAAATTTTTAATTCTTCTATTGATTTTTAAATGAAACTAATTAATTTTTTTTAAAAAAATTCTCTTTCTTAGGGAGATTAGCTGCTCAAGAAGCATTTACGTGCTAAATTTAGTATCTTTATGTTCAAAGATTTATAAACTATTCCGAACGATTTTTTTCATCATATTCGTCACCTGGCGTAATTTACAGAGAATCTGTGAGACTATAAATATTAAAATGCTAAAATTAGCAGTTTTTCCCCTTAAAGTTTCAAAAATAATGAATATTTAGAAATAGGCCAGAAGAAGATTCTTTTTATAGAGAAAGAAAATTCAGATTTTTTAACTCCTTTTATCTGCATATTCTTTCCAGTTTGCTGAGTTGCCGTGACTGAATTGCCGATAGAAAAATTTTGAACTCGGTCCGGGAGTTCTCAAAATCAACATTCAGTTTTAGTCAAGATCTGTGGTTGACGCTCTTTTGATGCAAATTTGGTTGATGTAAAATGACTTTTCACTGATGTGGTTTTGAGATTTCTAGAAATGATGGTGATTTAGGCATCGAGCTCGTCATCTGATCATGATTTAAAATTATGAGGTACCATACCCAGATGGCCCGCATATTGCTTAATTAATAAAGCGATAGTCCTGCAAATCAAATACCTATTGTTTAAAAATCTCTGCACGTATTTGAAGTCTTCAGGCTATGCTCGTATTAAAATGATTCCAAAATTATATGTTTGAGGAGGGACACTCAAAGGGCCAATCTTTCTTTTATGATTAGAAATGTTTTTACAGAATAAATGGTATAATCTAAGACTAATGAAATGAATCAATCGAAAGAAATATAGTATGTCCAAAAGTATTATATACATTATATACATATATTCTCGCTGCATTTTGTGAGTGACGATGGCCTGGCGGTAAAGTCTCGGCTTCGGAGCTGGAGGGTTTAAGGTTCGAGACCCGATTCCATCAAAGAACTGTCGTGTTAGCGGGTCTGGTGCTCATTAAATCCACCGGGACCAAACATTCTCCTGCTGGTGAGGTGTGGAAACTTGGAAAGGGTATGGGGTGCTAGCTCAGGTGTTGTCCTTCTCTCTCACCGCGGTTCAAAGTTACGAGGTACGCCCCAAAATAGTCCTAGTGTTGCTTTAAAAACGGGATGTTAATATAACTGCCTAACCTATACAAGTTGCAGTACAAGGATAAGAACTTAAAGAAAACCTACTTAATTTGGCTGATTCAGCATTTTAGAACTAGTTGCTCCTTATCCTTCGAATAAATTGAGAAATCAGCTTAAAAATTGCTGCTTCACATAATCTATTGAGAATAACATTGTGTGTTTTTTTGTATTCTGCAAAAGATTAAAGTTAGCAAAGAGGACAGAAATCCCATAAAAATAAGAAGATTAGACGGACGTGTCCTTGGTAGACAAAATTTAAATAACTCCACTTTAAAAAGACACGAGACAAAATCACCTACGAATAAGACCTTGAAAAGTGAAAAATAGTTTCGTCTATGTCACGAAAACTCATTTATCAGAGTGCTTACTCGCAATATGAGAAGGAAGGGCACCTGGAAAAATATAATTTAAGGTTACTACATCATTTTATTTGAAACAGACAGGCAGCGGCTTGCTTTCCCCGATCATTATGGTGATGTAAGGAAACTAATTTTTAAACAATGGTGTTGTATATATTGTGCAATATCACGGATCATTCAGCTAAAATAAGAAACAAATCAAATGCAGTGAAAAGTGCTGCTTAGCTGTTCATAAATGACATAAAATTATCTTTTAGAAGGGCTAACAGAGGCGGAAACATTTATAGTAATCAAAACCTATGTCTGAAGAAGCACTTTCAACGAATTATGTCTTCTACAGATTGCCGTTTCAGATATCAGTAATCCTCAGTTATTTCGATCATTATGTTTTCTATTAAATTATCTAACAAGGACGAAGTGGTCGGAATTCGTGATAAAATACTTTCTAGTTTTATTTATTTTTTCTTTTTCCGGTAAATTGGTTATTACGTCATCCAACTCAAACTGGTCATTTTTGGATTTTACCGTTTCTGCACTTGTGAAAAATACTTGCTATTGCCGGTCTCCTTTTCGCGTCGGTGAGAAGTTTAGAAAGTTTTATTACAGAATGTGTTAAGGGCCGCGGTGGCCTAGTGGTATGGTCTCGGCTTCGGAACTGGAGGGTTTCAGGTTCGAGACCCGATTCCACCGAAAAACCGTCGTGTAAGGGGGTCTGTTGCACGTTAAATCCGTTCCTGACCAAACGTCCTCCCGATGGTGTGGTGTGCAGTGCAGAGGGGGTGCCAGCTCAGGTGTCGTCCTCGTCATCTGACCGCGGTTCAAAATTACGAGGTCCGTCCTAAAATAACCCTAGTGTTGCTTCAAACAGGACGCTAATATAACTAAACTAAACTAAAACTAAATACAGAATATGTTATTTAAACGTTAATTAAATTATTTATTAAATGGGTAACGATCATTCTATTTGATCAGCATTTTAATTGCAGAATAAATTATTTATAAAGTTTACTGTGTTCTACAGTACTCACTTCCTTATTTTTCTAATTATTCACCATAGCCCTTTATATGTAAATATTAAAGCTATTCTTTTTATATTTATAAATATTTTATCTTAAGCTATATTTATTATATTATAAAGTTCATCTTCGTATCTTTAACGCAGCTTATAATACTATTTTAGATACTTTACCATCCTGTACATTTCAAATATAAATTTTTGTTCTTTAAAAATACGTTAATCAGTTTTTTTTCTGTTTTCTATAGAGGTTCTTCCACTACATTATATTTTATTAATCATTTTAGCGTGAGATATATTTTTGTTAGAATTTTTCAAATGACATGTAAATAATTATTTACACAGTCAAAATTAGAAAAAAATTAGAATTGGTTCTATTTTTGTTGAAATTTGTTTTCACTTTTCGAATACAAATACAGATACATTAAATTTAAGACAGATGTGTGAACTTAAGGAAGAATAAAAATCAAACGAGTAATTCGGATTACTGTATACAGTGTTAACCCGTTCACGCATTGGGCATTTTAGATTCACCTTGTTGCTAGGTGAACAACCACCATTATGTTCTCAATGTGACTGTCAAATGTCTATCCAACATATAATGTCAGAATGCCCAAATTTCAATGCTAGATGTTTGCTATTTTTCGAAAACTCGAACATTCCGTTACCTTTTTTACTTTATAAGACACCACGGGCTTAATTTTTTGCATATTTGAAGCCCATCAAATTTTATGCACTCATTTAAACTTATTTGTTTTTAAGCACACTTGTACACTGTGCGTTTTTGATTATTGTATATTGATATGATTTTAACCTTGGTTTGGCGCAGCATAGTCAAAACCATGGCTCTTACGCCAGAAAAATCCAAATAAACAAAAATCGGATGGAATGACAATTGATAGTCACATAATTAGTAGTTTAAAAAATAAAAGTCACAAAATTATCCTGAAAGAATTCAAATAAATTTAGTAGTCAATTTCTCTGCATAATTCCTTTCTCAACTTTGCTAATAGCTATCAAAATTAAACAATTTTCCTCGAGAAGATGACCTCTTATCACCGTATTCTTTATCGATTATGATACTAGTAATTAGTATATCATCGATTGTTATAAATCCAATTGTTGCAAGTCTTTTCTGATAAATATTGCTGGTCTACTTACAAAAATGAAATGGCAATGAAATTGTGAAGAAGATTACTTCATTTTTCTAATCATAGTAAGAAGAATTTTATTTGAATTGTAATAAAATTTTTCAATTCTATCAAATATTTTGGAGAAACTGTTATTACTTCATAAGTGATTCACTATAATAGAAGCAACAATGCAAAATTTAAATTTTGGATTGAATTAAGATTTTTTTTTAATGGATACAAAAATATAGATGCATTAAGGATACAAAAATATAGATGCGTTAAGGATACAAAAATATAGATGCGTTAAGGATACAAAAATATAGATGCGTTAAGGATACAAAAATATAGATGCATTAATTGATATGGCTCGAGGAAAAAAAACACTAGTTAAGTTAAATAATATTCGTACCCAAACAAGGAAATTTAAAAAAAAGATAAAGAGAAATTTTCCTGCTCTTTTATTTTAATTATTATCTCCTCTTTAAAAAAAATTAGCAACATTAGAAAGTACAACGAACTTTTTTTATAACGCTTTGCCGTATAATGAGAATTCGTACAATGCGGTGTAGCTCTCACAAGTCTCATATTCAGCATAAAGTAGAACTAACTTTTTATATTTTTACGATTTTTTTTTTGTTTAGAAAAGCAAATATATGCACATATATGTGCGAATGTATGCATATATATGTTAGTATAGACAATGAAATTGATAGTTTAGTAAAAAGTAATGTTCAGTAGAGACAACATACTTAAAAAAGAATTCAAATTAGGGATGCGATGGTGTATCGGAACTTGTGTCAATTTATCCGAAATTTATCCACATAATATGGTTTTGTATTATTTAGAATATATCCTCCTCGTTTTATAGGAGTTCATTATTGAAGAATTTCGACAAATTTCAGAAAATTATATTCAAACAGAAGATGTAGAGGAAGACTGGCAAGCTACAGATCTATGTAATAATTTTGTTCTGCACTTCTTAGGCTATCAGCAGTTTTTTTTCTACGCTTTAAATAAAGTTCAGATAGTAAAAAGTAGATAGAAGTGATGCTCCTCTGAGTTTCAATAATGAAGTATTCTCTTTGAATCGTTCGTAGATTTGTAAGACTACAAAAAGAGATAGAAAATGATGATGTTACTAGTCGTCTGTGGCGATCAGTTGGTACGCTGGGATATTGATTGCATTTAATTTAAATCATATCACGTTATTAATAATTTTCATTTTGTCTATGATTTATTAAAAAAGTATTTTAAAACTTTATATTTTGACAGATATTCAAACCGCGTTACTTTAATAGCTTCATACATTTTCTGATTACTACGTAAATTATCCTTTTTAATAGTCATGTTCTATAATGCTATTAAATTGTCCATGTAATCTACTTATTGTACGTCATTTTTTTAGCTATATTCTAATTTTAGTTTCTTCCTAGTCATTTAAAAGTGGTATTAGCCACCTTTGATCTGGTGAATTTTTCCTAGACTATGGAAAGAATAGAATAGAATAGATTTGATGTAGAATTGGCTGAGAAAAATTGAGTCACATTTCAGCATAGAGAACAAAAGTACGCCTTTAGATGTTAAATAGTAATAATTCAGACAAATTGTATTTTAACATAGAAAAATAATATAGCAACAATTCAATAGTTTTAAGTTGCTGTTGGCTATCCAAAACGGACTTCAAAGTCTTCATCCGGATTTGTTGCTGATAAGAGAGGTTAGGCTGACTGTTAAAGTCAAAATACTATTTTATAGTGTTTAAGTAAATGAAACTATTAATTTGACATGAATTTATTACCTCGTAAAATATTATGTTTAATTAAATCAGGAGTAAATTTTAAAAAAGTGCAAATCTTCAAAAATATTTTTTTCTTTTAATTGTTTGACCAAAGTTTTTAGAATTTCATCTAAATACATGTAACATAGACGGCAATAACTAGTATAGAAATTTCAGACTGATATCTGCATTACTTTATGAAAAATTCGACTAGGGGGGAGGGGAGAGAAACTGGATCGTCGAAAACTACCTCTACTTACTTTTCTATCTATAAGAATTGACAGACTGCGAAACAATTGTATTCTAAAAGTGTTGTACTTCGATTTCAAATCGTATTATAGTTGTTTCACATAAAAATGAAAATTGACTTTGAAGCTAAAATTTTATCTTAATTATTGTCTGAACATATTTCTAAACGACGATTACTTAGGCAAACATAATTATGTAATGTTTTTCTGGAAACAGTCGCTACAATGTAAGATTCTTTTCACATTTTCTTTTTATCACTTTTTTAAAAATCGATCGTTATAATATTTGAAATTGAAGAAAAACACATTTGGAATAGGATAATTTTTTTGGTTTGAGAATTCTAATTCTTAAGAAAGTATTAAATATTTCTCCATGATGTTTTTTTTAATAAAAATTTTATATAAAATTCAAAATTTCAAAAATTTTGATGAAAACAAATACGAGAAAGTGTTTTTTTTTCGTTTTGCACTAAAATTTACTCTAGACATAATTAATTTATCATAACATTGGATAATTCATTTTTACAAGTCGTTTTAATACAAAAGATTTTTAACTTTATTTTCAAATTAATATATTTTTAAAAAAATTAAACGAAAAAACAGGTATTTTGATTTGCATCCCCACAGTCTCTCTCTCTTATCGGTATACAAATCCATGTAAAAAATTTTGAGATTTCATTTGGACATTCAATTCAACAACTGAAAACAACAAAACTGCTCTAACATATTTCCCCCCTGTGATATTTCGATTGCACCAACTTGCAGCTGCACTTAACTTGTGACTGCGAAATTAAATGAATAAATATTATTATCAGAAAAGTTCTATTTCTCATGAGAATATGCCTCTTTATGCATATAATTTTTAACACAAATGACGCTTTGCCAGTTTATTAATCTATGTTGTAAGCACAATAGTTTTCTTTTAGTATTTTTTCTGCTTTCGACGTCGAATGTTTTCTTTCAGATATATTAAACGATTTAAATATCTCTTGAGAAAATTAAAATAAACTGTCAAAAATTCTTTTAATGTTTCTTTCTGAATGCTTTTACAATTGTAACGCAATTAAATTTCCCAAAAGTATTTAGGATAACTGTATTGGTATTTATTTTGACAAAGATTAGGGTATTAAAAGGTTTATTATTAGGAAGAATTCAATAGATTGTAAACAAATTGGTAACAGCAGAGCTCATTATTTTGTATAGTGTTAATAAAAAGTAAATTCATAACTAAACTAATTATGGCTTGTGTATGGCATTTCTCTGGTTTCGAATCAATTTACATGCATTTAACAACTCACTTGCTTGTCTGTCTGTTTATTTGTGCGGTATAAATTTTGGAATCGATTTTAAACAAACTTCACTTAAAATGTTAAATACTATTCAGAATTGGATGACTATACAATATTAACTCACTTTATTTTATGCTTATTTGTTTGTCTGTTGATATATATTTCTCAACTGTGTTTAAACTAATCTAAGATTTGGAACGAATAAAAAGTTTCATATCTACAAACGCAATATTACACAACAAAAAGTTGTAGCGTTTGTGTTTTTTATTAATTTTTTAAACGCTTACGTGCTTTTTTGTCTCATTCTCTCAAACATTCATTATTATCTGTTTGTTTGCCTGTTTCATACAAATTTTGCAATCTATTTTAAACTAACTTCCTGATGAATTAGAGGCATGAAGCTTTTAATATAGCTTTGAACAGAATGGCGATGCAATATTAACTTGCTTTCTTGTCTGTTTGATGCAAATTTTATCATAAGGTAAAGCTTATGGAAAAGTAAATTTAAAATAGATTGCAAAATTTCACATGCACAAGGTAATAAAGAAAAAAATTGTTATTTATATATTTTTTAATATACCATGTTTTTTAAAACGGACAAAAAATATAAAATATTTTCTCCTAGCCATGTATAAATCTATATGGAGTTAGAAAACATTATTTTATACTTTTCAATCCGTTTTAAATACGTGGTAAATTAATTATTTAAAAATAGTAAATATTTATTTAATACAACATCCAAAGTTAAAATATAAACGATCACTCTTTATATTCTGAATACCAGTAATCATATGTTACTTGCGTTAAAATTTCTCGCAAAAGGATCCTAACTTTACAGTTTTATCTTCCTGGAAAAAGACTGCAAATAGCTCCAGGAATAGCCAACCATGCCTTGAAACTCAACAGCAAAAAGGAAATTACTGTCATAGCCGTGCTTGAAATAAATGTCACACTTCTTCCGCGTAGCAGTAAAAGAGAAATTAGAGAGAAAGTGTGGTTAAGCAAACGTTAAAATAGCTGCAACTTTGTAGCTTTCTGTAAATATTTACTGTATCCATTACTTATTCACGCAAACAAACCTCCTTCAACAAAGGCATAAAATGTTGCTGACGATGCGATCGTCGAACATTAAGAATAGTGAAACATCGATCGAGCCGTAAGGACTAGTTCCCATTGCTTTAGCGTGATTGGATAGCATATGTAAAGTATTTGTTTGGAGTTTTATTTGTTTGAAGAAGAAAATATCTTCAAAGTTTAGTTTAAATAAATAAAATGTAGTGTTTCTGGAACAGAGTGTTCTGGAAAGAAGCTCAAGGAAGAAAAGTACACGTAAAATTGTTTCTGTTTCCAATAACCATCATTTTCGTTTTATTTACTAGTTGCTTTTGCAATCAGCTGGTCTTTCGGGAATATTAGCTGTGATAAATTTTATATTTTTACCAAAATTAAATTGATTTTTTTAAAAAGAACGTTAAGTATCAAATTGCGATAGACTTTAAAATCATTCTATTTATAACTCCCACACCACTTTGACCTAATGGGGAATTTCCTAATGGTTCTCATGGCATCCTAGTGCTATTAAAAAGTTAATTAACCAATTTATCTACTTCCTAACTTTCGCGATAGTGTAATAGCTTTCTCATTTCTCATATACATATCGAATATAACAAACAAAATATTTTTACTTTTTAGTCCCACGGTTAAATATGTGGGAACAAGGAAAACAATTTTAATTTCTTTAAAATCATGACAAATATTAAAAACTATGTAAAAATAATGTTAAAAATTATTAAAATTTAGTGAATAATTACACGAATATTACAGAAACAATTTAAACATTTTTTTAAATAGTATTAAAATAATTTTTGTGCAATGATGTTTTTTGGAAATTATTGCGGATAAACGCCAAAATAAACGCCACCTTTCTGTATAGGAATATACAGAAAGGTGGCGTTTATTTCAAATTATATTCGAGTCATATTTAGTTAACAGAGATCAAACGATCTGGCCTGCAAAACGCCAACATTAACATATTCTTTATTATTAGTAGAGATTTAAATCACAAAGTAGTATCTCAATAAAAAATATTTACTAGAAATCATATAATGTAAATGCGTTTTTTAGGGTTTTGATACAATTTAATGTAATTTTCTATTTATATTAATGTCATTCGTGTTCTCTAGAATTATTCCAAATTTTTAATTAAATAATAATTTTATATTTTTAGATTGATTATATTTCTTTAATTCCGAAAAACTAATATAGTATAGCAATCTTAAAGCCACAAGTGTATAAGTATATAATGCAAAACTTGAAAAAAATATTTTCGTACTAAGATTATCTTTCTTTTACATACTTTATCCTTCTAGTTGTTAAATAAATGGATTTGTAAAAAATATAAATTATCTAAATTGTAAAATATCAATAATATATCAACACTTTATAAAGATGATGTGGTTTTCATAAGATTCATTATAAACATTTAACTTTTACTTCAGTTACATATTGTACAAAAAGGACGCTGTGTAATCTAGAGTCATAGTAAACAAACAAATAAAACATTCATTATCACTAAGTCAGTGAAATTTTTTAAAAAAACAACATTTTTAATGTTATTTAACATGAATTGTTACTTGTTGTTAAGTTGAAAAAAATGTACTAAAATGTCTTACTAAATCGATTAGTTTATCAATAAGGGTCAACTAATGTGCATTGTTTAGGGTTGTAAAATGCTTTAATCCGGCACTGTACATACCTGTTTCGTACAGTGAAATATTTACTAACATATTCAGTTGATATCTACCTTTACAGTCCGATTGTGATGTCATGAATTGACTTAATTAAACTTCCAATAACTTGTTAATGTTATTATGGACATTTTTTTGATGACGTAAATTTTATTGCAATTTATTTTAAAGTTTTCTTTGAAGCATCCAAGGATTCTGCACTATTTTAAAAATAGTTGAATGGGGAGTTTTCGTGAATTAATAGTTAGAATATTTTATATTTTTGGTAGTGCAGAAGTGCACTATCATTTAGAAGTTTCATGAATAAAATTGAGAAAATTTTTGTGATAAATTTCTTCAGTTTATTCTCAAGATGAGCGAACATTTGAAAGTATTTTTCTCTTTTTTATCCTTTCTCTCTAGATGGAATATTTTAGTACAGGTAACCCATGCTATATATATTTAAAAAGAATCTCTTGCATTTCTATTAAAATTCAATAATTGACAATTTTAAATTAAAAAATATTTTTGAAAATGAAAATAATAAAAAAGAATTATTAAAAAGATTAATTAATTATTTTTCTATGCATTGAAAATGAAAACTACATTTCAGACATCCGAGAAGAATAAAAACTGTGTCCTCCATTTTAATTTATATTAAATAGAAGAATGATAGTAAATAAGTTCGTATACTTTTTGTATTAAAAAGATTGCTTTTCTTATCTCAAAAAAAAAAAAAAAGATGCCAGCTGAAAAAACATAATTAAAATCCTTGAAAATGCACCCAAACGATAACCCTCGAGTTAGCAGTAATTAAAATCTTAGTAGAGCTTAAAGTGATTAGAAAAAGGCGCATAATTGAAAAATGATTTTTTAAGCCTCTCTAAAATTATGGAATTTGATATCTTAGGCATTCAGAATTACTTCTTTTTTTCCTTATTCTTATACTTCTTTGCGGTATGTAAACATGTCAAAAAAGTACCACCGCCACCCTTTTGATTAACAGATTAATTTTTCTTCACATTTTAATATATATAAACGAAAAAAACTCGATCACTTGGAATGTGTATTTTTTTCTTTTAATATTGCTCTAAAATGAGCATTAATTTTTTTAGCCGTTTAATTTGTCCAGGAGTATTCTAGAATGAAATAATTAATATCATGAAGATTGTATTAAGGATTCTGAAAAATATTCGATCTTGGTGCGACATTTTAAATTGAAGCATAATTTTATGTATTTGTGTAAGCATGGCCGAAATTCCATTAGATGATTGTAATTTTAAAATATTAAACTAATGAATATTTGTGCGACAGAAAATATTTATTTTGTCTAACTTTAAGTTGTTTTTAATTAAGGAATTTTTTTTAATTATTTATGTAACTGTTTACTAAATACCTTTTAGTCCATTTATTTTACTTTTCCCGCGAGAAAAAACGTTGCTAACAATATTCATGTTATTATTTAATTTGGCAATCACTTGCGGAGAGTGCTTGTTTTTTTCTTGTTAATTCTTTTACTCACACATTTAACGACTAATTAAAAATATCTGGTCAAGTTCAAATGATCAGTTTTTAAAGAAAATATACACTTTGATTATGGGTTACAAAATCCTAGTAATAAAATAAGAATGTAACATTTCTCCTCGAATTTTTAACCAATAAATTGTCTAAATTAAAAAAAATCATGAAATATCATGCTTCCTATCAGTTTTGTTTAAAAATATGCAATCTGAATTAAAAATTTTTCTCCATAATTAAGAATGTTTTATCGGATTAAAATTATTTGCTTCCAAGTAATTATTCATTGAAAATACACACAATTTCAAATTTTTGGCAAATTTAACATATCTTACGAAATATAAATTTTATACAATTTACGTTTATTAATAATTCAATGAAATTCGACACAGATTTTACTTAAAATGCTGTTGAATCCTTATTTTTGTGAGCTAAATTAGAAAAATGGTTTATAAAAATAAGATTCCGATGTTGCTTTTTGAATATACAGGGTGTGGCAGAAAAACTCGAACAAACAATTTTTAATATAATTTGATTAAAAATAAATTAATTAACAAAAATATAAAAAATAAGAGTAGATATTTACTAATAAATAAATTTAATTGATTTCAAATTGGCCGCCTTTTGCAGCAGTGCAATTGCGCAAACGCTTATTGAAATTTTCAACAATGGGCCGCAAGTCTTCTACATTTAATTTATCACATTCCCGCCAAAACCATAACTTTTGATAGTCCGAACTTTTGCATCGTTTAGTGCAAGCCCTAGACTCCTAAATGGAGCATACACTGTAATCATGGGATTGCGATTCGGCGTGTATTGTGCCATTCTCCAGAAGATATCATGCCCGGAAAATGCGCCTTGCATCACTTTTCTGTCTTTTAAGCCTTGTGAGCTGGTAAGGAGTCTTGTTGAAACTCCCACTTTACATTGCTGAAGTGCGTTTTGGCCCACGGAAATACAATAGCCTCTAAAATGTCCCACTGCTACACTTTTTGATTTATTTTGATGCCTTCATCCTCAAAAATCTGAGGTGTTTTGCCGCTCGTGCAAATTCCGCTTCAGACCATGACCGTCTTTGGTTTTTTGCGATGTTTAACAATTGCTGAAGTGCTTGGAGCGTTTACTGACTAGATGTTGTAGTTCTAGGAGTTATAAGCTTTTGGATGGTAAAGAGCTTCTCATGAGTGAAAAGGAATCTCTCTCAGCGCGGACTTTCTGCCCGCTTCAAAAGTTTTCGGCGTCTTTGGAGCCGCGCGAATTTGTTTTCTTCGATTAGAAGCTGAACTTTTTGGAACTTGTAAGGCTTCAGTCCAAGCTCTGTTTTTGCCTTCGTTGCACTGATCGGTCACTTTTTCCCAGTTCACGAGAGATCTTTTTCATGGAAACCCTCTAATTCCATTGAACTCGCTTTTTGATAACCTTACGGCTATTGAAAGTGTTCACTATACGTTTTTGTCAAGTATTGAAGTTGTCAAAATTAATTATAATAATTATTTTTTTACTATTCATAGTTTATTTTTTGAATGGCAACATTGTATTATTTTTTACTGTATGGCAATATTGTTTGAATTCTAAAAAAAAAAAAAAAAATGTTTTTTTTGAATGCAAAAATAAAAAGAGTCGTTAGTAAAAGGTTGAAATCACAAGATCATATTGTGGTTATTTTGATTTATTTTAATCTAGTTCAAAACAACGATTTAGTTTATATGATGATGGTTTAATTAAGTATTTGTTAAGCATACGTAACAGTTTTCGTTCACTTCCTGGACTTTGACCATCAATGCCAAGCTCTTTGAAACGATAAATTACATCAAACACTATTTGCTGAGGCACATTAAGCAAACGAACGAATTAAAAGTGAAGTGATAGACAAAAAGAAATGAAAAAAAATGTAAAATGAAATTAATTAACTTCTATTCTATGATTTAATAACTTTGTCCGAGTTTTTTTGTAGCACCCTGTAAAACATTTTTAATTGGCTGGAAATGCTTTAAAGTCTTTACTTAAACACCTAACATAGAAATATAGTCGGATAGTTCATTTACTGTACTAAATACAATTCTTTTTAATCTTTGAAAGATAGAAAGGGTTTAAAAATTCTGATTTGTCAATATAGAATTTTAGATTAGAATACATTGGCTTCTTCTTATAAATTATTTTAATTACTAGTACATTTCGTTCTCTATTTTTGCTTAATTTTAAATTTTTTAACTCAAATTAATGATTAATATAATTGGTCTACAAAATTTTGCTAACTTTTGGCTTTTTTTGTTGATTTTCGAAAACGAAGTACATTGTTGCCCAGAAATTCAAACCGTTTTCATTGTTTCAGCCAATACTTACTCACATAATTTTCTTCCATTGTTGAAAACTAAAAGTAAAGGAGTCTGTTTAATATCTATGTAGTATATAAAACAAAGCAGCGATAATTGGTCTCACCAAAACTTTCTTAAATTATCTGTAATAAAGGTGTTATCTCGCAGAATGCTTTGCACAGCATTGGAGACATTAATTGAATCTATCGTGTGATCCTTGGCGAGTTATTTGGCGATTAATAGTATCCGAAAATCAAATTTGTGTTTTAGACGCGTCTTTTCTAAACGACAGGAATTAAAATTTGACACAGAACTACAATTGTAGCCATAAAACCATGCTCCAAATTTAATGTATTCAAGTCATTATGTTTTTGAATTACTGCATTTATATGTTTCTGAAAGTACAGACCGACAGACAATCAAGCCTTTGTTCGAATTGGTTCAAAATTTGACAGGCGTCTAGACTATAATTCTGTGTATCGAATTTTTTCTATCTAGCTCTATTCGTTTGTAGTTATCCTGTTAAATTATATTAGAAGTCGAACAGACAGACTTTCTCGAAGCGGAGTTTGCTCAAAATTTCAGGGAAATCTACAAATTTGTTTAAAATTTCATTCGTCTAGATCAAGGCGTTTTGATTTATCCTTGTTCAGACAGACAGACAGACAGACATTTTCCAAGAATGCGTTTTTCAGAGTGATGTCTAAAAGGTGGAATTTCGTCGAAATCTCGAATTCGAATTTTTGGATGATTTCAATACATTCTCTATACTTCGCATACGAGAAAGCAATAAAAAAGTGAAATTACAATATCGTGAAATTTAGAAATGAACAGGATATTTACGTTTTTAATAGAGCTATGATATTAAGGGATTTTCTCCATTAGAAAAGTTTATGTGAACGATAAAAAGGACTTATTAAAGGCAATTGAAATAATATGACAATGTCACACAATTTAATGGAAACATGAGCATGGAGTTATAAAAAATAATTTATTAGAAATCACATATAGTTAATATTACCGGAGAAGGATCTAATCGCCATAAATCAATAAAAACGATGATTTAGGATTATTTATGGAAGAGCAACGATTCGTTGGTTCGTTGGATTTCGTTGGTTAATTGATAATTCGGTCATAGAGTTCCATAATAGATTGTCTGCTACTTTAGTTTTATGAGTATGTTCTTTGCTTTATTGTTGACAAGACATTTACATTGGTTTCAGAGTAAACTATTTTGTTTGGTAGCAAACAATAATATCCATAAACACTCTGTACTTCTGTATGTTTAAGTGCAGTGAGTGAGAGCTGGTTTGGAAACATCGAGACATACGGAATCTGTATGTGAACGTCATTCTGCTCATCTGCGTCATTTAGTAATATGGTTTTGATTAATTATAATAGCGAGTTTCTCATCACCAGTACTCACGTAAGGTTCATGGTTTGACATTAATGAACTATGTATTGCTAATCATTGCATTTCTCATATTGGAACTATCCAAATTATATATATACCACCATAGTAGTACACATGCAATATTATTACAACAATCATCTTCTGCAGCTTTCTTGTCCACTCAGTCATCGAAATAGTTGCCGCTTGAATAATGTTTTTAAATTTAGGATGAGAATAAATTTAAAAGCACTAGAATTTTGATATTAAAAAGATTTTTTTTGTACTCTATACTAACTGTATATCCGAGGATACATTCGATAGTTAAAACTTGCATGGTCCACTGACTAGCAATTGCATTGCTCAATACGATGAACTAAGTATTTTTAAATTAAAATCTTGTAAAAATTGATGCAGAATAAAAGTGTTCATTTTTCTATAATTTTAAAACTCCAATATCTGAGGAAAGTTTGTTTTTAATTTGCAGCATTTTGTAATTTAAATTTTTTTTTGTCTGAATGGGAATGTACATTTTTCTTTGTTGAATTTAAAAGATCTAAATGAAATAGCAAGAAAGAAATATGGCACTATCAATGGTTCATAAAAGATTTGTTTTTGTTTAATGTTAATTTTATTTTAAATTAAAAAGTAAATTTGTACGTTAGGAGACTTGATGAAAACAAGTTCCTAAAATTTTCCATTATATATTTTGAATATTAATGCTATGGGTAATTTAAAAAATTAGGTACACTGTGGATTAAAACAAGTTTCAGAAATGCAATTTATTTAACTTCTTAATTTTAGAAAAAGTTTGCATAATGTTTCATTCTATATTTTAATACATATTGATTTAAGTAAAAGTATTAAATTAAACCAGTAATAAATAAAAAATATATCTTCAATATGCCCAATTTATGCTTGGAAGACTGCCAATAAGCGATTAAGTAGAAAATACAACGGTTTGCTTCAGCATTTTTCGCCAAGTCACTTTCATAGACGCTATTGATTTTCTATTAAACAACACAATATCATATTTATATATGATAATACACTCTAAGGAAATATATTAGATAATTTTTTTCTTGTTACGTGGTATAAAGTTGTTTAAATTACCTTGGAACAAATAAGATTGCCACCATTCATAAGATTTTAAACGCTTCCGACCTAGAATAGAACCCTCTTCTAATAAAACACCTGAAAATGAGTACTACGAAGAAATATGGCCTTTTCATTCTCAGTTCATGAATGATGCACGCTCCACTGCCCAAGTATCCCTGCCATTTATTGAATGATAGCGACAATAACACTTGTAGAGGCGAAGAACTGCTTCAATCTTCCCATTTCTTCCGTTCTCCAACTCTAGAATAGCAATCATTGGAGGCTCCCAGAGTGAACGATGGGCACTGTGATTACCTGGAATGTCCGATCGGTACGTTTTTGGAAGGGAGTTGCGTCCGTTCGACTTCTTTCATATTATTTATCACACTCTCTTGCTCATGTGAAAAGTTTCGAAAGAACAGAATTTGTGGTTTGTGAGGTGGAAAATAAAAGGCTTTAAGGAAAGGGTTTGCCGTTTCGAAAAAAGATATTATTTTTACACCCCCATCCTGTGGCGAATGAAAGAGTTTTAAGGGATCGGAGTCGGATTATAACTCGAGATCATTGGTTCGACAAAACATTACAGGATTTCGAGTTTTTAAAGAAATAAACGGTATTCGGTCGAATAACTGTGAAACAAGGATGAGACATAGCAATAGAAGTTGAAATAAAGTATTTATTAAAGATTATCCGCTCTAGCTTTTTTTTAAAAATACTTTTCAGTATAAAGCCGCAAGATACTTATATAATATACGTAGAAAATAAGCTGTCAGATAATATACGTAGAGGAAAACTGGTTTATTTGAAATTTTCTTTTGATGGCAGCCCCAACTACTTCCAACTCCTAAAATTAATTAATTTTTTAATCTTTTAAATTAATTTTTTTTTATCTTTAATCAAAAAACTTAACGAGTAGAATGCAAATGATAAAGTATCATAATCAAATTGGCTATTCATTTTCAAAGAATACTTTCTTTAAAAATTAATATTTATTAGTTTTACTCTTTTAATGGTGGCCACAATTCCCCATTTATATATCTATTTCTCCTTTTAAATAATATTCAGTTCAGTATAATTACAAGCCTCTGATTATTTCTTGATAGAAGTCCGTTTTAGCTTGTATTCTTTAATTAACCACTCATTCAATAATGACAAACTCTTTTCACTTTAATGATTCACACAATATTTGTTGATAATACATGTGTACGAGAATGTATCAAATTTAAACGTCGAAAATTTCTAATTTATATTCAAAACAGTCTTAAGAAATTTCATTCGTTTTGATATAGTATAAAAAAAAGAAATTTTCTTGTTTAGTATTAATTTTGTAATTTTTTTCAAATCTTTAAAATAAAAGTTTTTTTCCATTTTATTGATAACAGATAAACTGATATTATTTTTGAATTTAATAATAAGATGCTGCATGAATTATTCATTTTACTTACAATAGTTAATAAATTGAAAAAAAAAAAATTCCCCATCCTAAGCCATGCAAGAGTATATTCGAAATCATCACACATGATATTATTGATTCGTCTAATTGAATACATATTTGTATTGATCGCGGTTCAAAATTGCGAGGACCGTCCCAAAATAGTGTTGCTTTGAAAACGGGATGTTAATAAAACTAAACGATATGACACATTTTGTGCTTCCTTCTTGCAATGAAGAGAATAGAATATTAAGAATAGAATAGAATAAGAGAACAGAGAAGCGATTCGAGTGAATTTTTTGAAAATGTATAATTCTCCGTTGATTAGTGTGATATAAAATTTAGCTTTGATCTACAATTTTTGGCGTAAAGATCACTTAAAAGTAATTCTTGGATTTAGCTTATATTTTTGAATCATTGGATACATATTAATATATACTTATCAAGATATATGGATTCAATCGAATTTATTACATTTTTATAATTCTAGTGATAATACTGTGCTAATTTTCCTTCATCTATATTATATTTCTGAATTATCGTGCTTATATACAAACGCACGGACAGGCGAATAAACAGTTTCGATGACTTTTGCTTAAAATTTTATATAAATCTACAATTTCTATGGATAGACAGCATATTTATAATTCATTCTCCTAATTCATCGCATTTTTTAATTATTATATTCACTTACAGAGAGACATAAAAATATAATTTCAAAATGTACTTTTTAAATGTAGATATATACAACTTAAAGAACAAAATAATTTTATGCATTTTTTTTTTATTTTCTTAAAAGTGAGAAATATTAAAAACATCTAAATTTAGAAAGGCTTTGAAGTAAAATATGGAGAAAAAAAATTTGTGTCGGTGCTCTTTTCATCTGATGAAAAAAGTTTTTGGTTTTCATTAAAAAATATGTTAATGCATGTCAATTCTTTTTTTAATGTTGGATGTCTTTATGTTGCATTTTCTATTAAAAAGTATAATAAACACTAGATTTAAAAGAACCGTATTCAAGTTTTTAATCTTTCAACTTGTTATTTTTTTGCAGATATTTCTTTGAAGTTTTTTAGCAAGGATTTTATCGTTTTTTTAAGAAGCTAATTTAAAGAGGATTTTCTTTAATTAACATTAAAATAAAGTAATCTTGAACTTTTTATTAAAACTTCTTTCTTATTTATTAATTTTAATGATTAAATAGGCTCTAATGAAAGAAAAAATATTAGGAGACAGACTTTTGAAAAAAAAACTGCAACCGTCTCTACTTGCTAAAACAGTTTGTAGAAAAGACTCGTGTCTTTTCTACAAGACGTAGAAGGTAAAATTCGTAGAAGGCTTTTATGGAATTTATTATTTTTATGGAAATTAATGAGGAATTTACTTTCTTTTTACAAATAGAAATTCATGTATTCTTTTTCTGACTATCATGTCTAGCCGGCTTTCCTTAAATTTTGAAACATTTGGGATAAAAGAGAAAAATAATAATATAAAACATTGAATTAAAAAAACACATAAAGGAACAGATAAGAAAGTAAAGAACTAGTGAATAGGCTTTCAACTAAAGCTAGCAATTCAGACTATGCTACCTGTTGTCTGAGGTGAAGGCATTGCTGAGATAACTTTTTTTCGATTTTTCAAGTCTTCTTCAGTTTTCTAAAAAATCTTATCTGAGGAAATAAAATATCTGTTGTAAAGATAGGGATGTGAGTGCTGAATACAACTATAAAAACGAAAAGAACCAGGTCATTTTTTTTATTTGCTAAACTTGTCATAGTTCTTGTTTCGAAGCATTTTATCTTTAAATTTTCATTTCCGAGTAATATCGAAAATTAAATATGTTTTAGATTTAAAATTACATCATAATTTATTATAAAGCTAATATTTTCTTTAAAATTCATGAAGTAAATATTTATTATTTCTATTGGATTAGTCTTCATATTTTAGCTACTAAAATATTTCACGGATAGATTAACTGACTGTAAAAATACAACATTCATTATTTCAGTCTTGCTGACTTGACTAATTTAAGATTTCCATAATAATAAAATTCAAATGAAAAGAACTGTATTATCAATAAAGTAAATAGAAAGAGAAATCCTTGAAAAATTTTATGCAGATCAACTATATTGATGGTTATCATATGTTATTATTAATGAGCTATTTGTTATAAAATAAATTTTTACTAATATTTATTAAGAATTAGGCCTCCCTGGATGGAACAAAGCGAAGTTTAAAATTCGAAAGTGTCTTCTCTTTCTTCCGTCACGAAACTGCTGTAAAATTATGTGTTTACACACACACACACACACACACACACACACACACACACACACACACACACACTGTTTTTCAAAACCTACATTTTTTTATAGTTGTTTGATCATACTAGTCCTGTTTATAAGAATATTCTGGATACTCATGCCTTTTACAAAAAGAAAGTCCCGGTTTTCTAGTCAGAGCTACAAAACTTTGAAAAACCACTGTCATAAGCGATTTTAATAGTTGAATTCCTCTGTCCTCCTTTATTTGGTTTAGATTCCTTCAGTTTACTCGACATGAGGAAATATTACTATAACTTCGAAAAGATTTTTATTATTTATTTAGTATTTTAGATTTGGTAATTTAGTATTTCCTTTGTTTGGTCATTTTCTTTTATCTGTCACAAGACATTTCCCGAGACATCTTATGTCTTAAGAGCACTTTTATAACGAATTATTTTTTAACGGTTACCACTTTTAACCACTTTTATAACGGTTTATAAAGAATCTAATGAAATAAATATTTTTTTCATCGTTAGCGAATTCACTTTTGAAATTTGGAACGCCAAATATACTAAATAGGGAGCATACACTAAAAATGTTGTATAATGTGCAGAAAGAATTTGTTTCGTAGGAGAGTTTCAGTACTTCAGTTAAAAGCAACCTTATCGGGAAAATATGATGGTAAAATGAGTTTTATTTCAAATAAAAATGTTTATTACAATTATTTTCTGAAATATTTCATTTTAAAATCTTTATCTCGTGATTACATTTTGTTTAATTCCTATCACCATGGTGTTTACTGTATAAGCTGCATTATTTATTATTATTATTATTAGTCATGTTTCGCGTCCATTTGATTCCTGAGATTAATAGATACTATATATTTTAATTAAATATTTTATGTAATTAGTTTTTAATAGTTAGTTAATGTTTTAGCTAATTGTTTTCTCAATAAAAAAATTTTTAACTTCAATTTTTGATAGAAGTATAATTCATATAATTTATGCGAGTATGATTTATCTTATAGAAGCCTTACAACATTCTAATTATAGCATAGAAAAGAGCAGCATTATTTAAAAATAGATGTGCTGTAAAGTTTTCATAATAGCTTGATTCTGAAATTAAATCTTAATTGTAACTGTAAAAAAATTTCAAACTTTTTATTATAAGTTTGCTTTTTGCTGAAGTCTACTTAATATGTAAAAATATGCTGAATATTCATATCTTTATCTCAAACAATAATAAAAAATAAGTCAAAATGAAATATTGATACTAAAGTGATAACGATTTAAGTTTCACATAAATAATAAAATATATTGTTGTAAAACATGTTTAAAATATTTTTTTAACTAAACGATAATTAGTAAAAATATAAATTTTTCATCAGCACCTTTATAATTTATTATTTTAATTCTACTGTAAGCAAAGTAATGATTAAAAAATATGAATGGTATTTGTTTTATTTTTCATTTGATACTAAAATGCATTCTTCAATTTAAAATAAGTATATATGCCCAGAAGTTTAGTAATTATTGTTTACAGTAAAGTTACTTCATGTTACGTTTATGGAGTCAAAAAAGATGATGTATATCAACTCAACTTATTGAAAAAAAATACACATCATAAATTAAAAATAAATCAATAAATAAATTTAAGAAGGTCCTTAAACCAACTGCAATAAATTTTTGAATATGTTATTGTATTTGCACATTGAAAAAATAAAGCACATACGTTAGAAAGATGTTTATCCATTCATTTTCATTTCTTTTTATTATCAAATTGCAACTTTACTTTGTAACGTATTGTTAGACAGATTTCTATTATATCATAATATTGTTTCCTGTAATTCCATATTTTTAATATTAGATAGATCCAATTAAATAGTAACAGTTGAATGGAATTAATTTCAGAATTTCAGTTGACAAAATAAATATTCTATGTGTAGACTCAGACTATAAATATCTTAGTTGTGACTCCAGCTGCATTTGACGTATACTCATGTTTTCTAATACTTTCGAACAGGTGGGTCAATACCTTTCAGTCGCAAATAATCGTTTGCGCTTCATACATATTCTGTATTATTGAGCTCATTTGGAGCATTTAATGTGAAATGTGAATAGTAACAGGATGTTTTTATTATCTAGTAGTTGTTTCCATTTGTTTAATGAGTTTGATGTTGTCTGTCCTTCAGAAAGAATAATGAAATGATAATGCATGAATAATTGATTTCTGTATAAAGTGAAACATATTAATTGTAAAATTATACCTCCCGTCCAAACAAAAATATCTTTTTTCATTGCTTTCAAGAATTCAAGTAAACACATTACAAAAAAATCTTACCTTTAGGAGAAGTTATAAATGTGACATTGAAAATCTGTTTAAGATTTGTGTTCTTTTGATAGACTTGCTTTTTAATATAATGAGTGAATTTTAATGAAAAAAACAGTGATAATCACAAACATTCAGTTTTAGTTTAGTGGCAATTGTACTAAATTTCAGTTTCTTACTTGCTCTAATTTTAGCAAATAATTTTTCGCTATTTCTTTTTTATATTGTATGACAATGTATTCTTGTTTATACCAATGAAACAATTATTGACAGTAATTCAATTTCCTTCAAAATTTGACAGAAATCTATAAATTTGTAGTGACTACAAACCAAATTTCTTGAGTCTAGCTGAAAGTGCTTTTGAATTATTGAATTTACAGCAATAGAAACACATTTCGAAAAATGAGTTTTTCTGAAACGTGGGGAAATTCTTCAAAATGTCGATATTGAATTTCTTGACGATTAAAATACTTCCTTTTGGAATACGAGAAAGTAAAAACCTTTTTTTCAAAACACTTCATTTGTGCACTATGAACTAATTCTTTTATTTGAATTATTTACCTTCTCTTTATTGTTTAATATTTCGTTCATCATTATAAAATTAATAGTCTCAGTTATCGGTTATAGTGTGTGTGTGTGTGTGCTCCAGGAATAGTGGGTTATATGTAATTTCAGATAAATCGTTTAGATATAACTTCATGCCCTTGATCTCGCAAAATTATTTGCTAATTGTCTTACTGAAATTTTATTTTAACTGTCTGGCTTAAGTTCTGTTTATTATTTGGAGACAGCGCCATGATATTAAAAATAAAAATGTGGTTCATCTTTTTTAAATTTCATGGTATTGTTACCTCACTTTTTTATCCGTCTTATAAACTAGACAGATACTAAAAAAATGTCTTAGCGTTTAACACTGGAGAAAAATCACACGATTAGGTATTTGATGAAATAATGAGAACGTTTGAATTTAGGGCAATATTATAAATTGTTGTTAGAATTCATTAAAAAAATATTTCTAACATATAAAAAAAGTGCCAATCAAAACACACACACACACATAGACAGAGACAGAGACAGAGAGACAGAGACAGAGAGACAGAGAGACAGAGACAGAGACAGAGAGACAGAGACAGAGAGACAGAGAGACAGAGAGACAGAGAGACAGAGAGACAGAGAGACAGAGACAGAGAGACAGAGAGACAGAGAGAGAGATTTTTTCTCCTCAAATAGAGTGCTAAACGGCGAAACGTGGAATAAAAAATGAAATTAAAATAATTGATTGAATTATAATTAGTCTTGGAAATGTTAAAATAGTATTTTGTACGGAAAATATACAAAACTAGGCAAAATTGTCAAACCATGGGAACATTGATGAGTTAAACATCTATTGTGAAATTGCATCTTTACAAAAGAAACAAACAAACTAAATATAAATATCAAAAATGGCAGCACTAAAACAGTTACTTTCAGATTTCTTCGAAATTATGTTAAGAGAGACACATGTAAATTTATTCATCGAACAAGAACAGAGAGTTGAAGAAGATTCAGATTACATTTGATGATGATCGATAGATGAAATGCCAGAGCATATTTTAATTTGATAGGCTACTATTAAGTCATGAATTTTATTCTAAGATGGATGTTTTTAAAATGATAAAATGGATTGGATCATTAAGAAAATTAATTTCACACCCTTGTGGTGCCCATTAAAATGCATATTGACACCTTATAAATCTAGAATTCCGCTTTTCATATTATTATATATCATCTTTGGTAATATGAACGTCTACTTCTAATTACAATGAAGTATCAAATGAATGCATTTATTTTTGGAGAAGTTCGTTTTCTCTACTTCTCTCATTGGCCTGTTCTTATTAATGTTTATGATGATTTTTCAAAAAAATATAGTCGAGATGAATTAATTGTTTCAGCTTATTTTATAATACATAATGAAGACATTTTTATTTATCTTTGAATGCATTTATTCATTTTCATTAGGATTAATTTAACATTAAGTAACAAAGCAGTTTCTCTAGAGCAAAATCATATCTTTTATCACAAATTATGAAGAAATATGTTCCATTTATTTTTGGTATAAAATTCCATTCCAGAGTGTTGAATGCAGTACTGTGTCTATAAATTTAATAATTTATTTTATGATGATTTTAATTAACTAATGAATCTTTAAAATTCTCTCTCTATTAAAAGCACACAAAATAATCATTGTTTCAAAAATCTGGTATTCAAAAACGCTATGGGTATATATCGCTTAGTACATATCGCTTTATTATTAAGGAATCTCTGCATAGATGTATAAAACGTAAGCCGGGAAAAATGCTTCTCAAGTAATTTTAGAATTATTAATAATACGAAGCAAATATTGTGAAACTCATATTTTGAGTACCAATTGTTGAAATTTATTTAGTTTATCTGAATGGAAATACAGGTAAATTGCATTTGACAATTTATTATTGACTTATGTTTAAATAACTTCATTTGAGATTAGCTTTGTAATCAAGCAGTTACTTCAAATACATTATTTTAATTCGAGTTATATTAAGAATGTTACTGTTATTTATATTGTTAAAAATAAGATGAAAATGATTAATGATTTTTTTTACTTGCAAATTTATGAACAGCGCTCAAAGTATTGATCAGGTTTGAAGGTTGACATATTCCCTTTGGCGAATTTTGCTTTATGGCACTGATTTTTTGTGTGTGCATCATTCGATGGTTTTCCTTAAAGAAATAAAGGAAACATAGTGAAAGCCAAGGTTGTGATTTGCTACGAGAAATGAACTTAAAGTCTCCTTTCAATAAGACAGACATTATAAAATTTTTATTTATTCACATATCACTTTGTGAATACACGCAATAAAATTAATTGAAAAGTAAAAACAGGTTTATTTCTTATAAACTCCGCATTACAGTTATAATGGGCACACCTTTATAAGGTATATTTGTTTTTATAAATATATCTTTATATGCAATTCGATTTTGTTGAAATAAAAATTTTAGTGAACATTTTTTTTATCAATAGTGACATTTCTAGTACATCTAGAATACAGATATAATTCCAAAAATGTATATTCTGGACTTTGGAAAGTCTAAATCATGGAAATTCATCAAAATATCGGGGGCACGTTTTTATTTTGTTTTGTTCATCTGAGAGCCTTTTTTTTCATATTGCTCGTGTATTAGAAAAAATAAGTAAATCGAAATCAAAAATAAATTTGGAATAAAATGTATAATTAAAAATATATTTTACAGGTATTATTTAATTAATTTGATTTGTTTGACTTTTAAGGTAAACTAAGTGCTGGACAATAACAATTCTTTTGGGCGAGGGAACGTTTCAGATGGAATGTGACACTAGGGTGCTCTTGAAAAAAGACTGCTCTAAGAGTATGTGCATTTCTATCTGTTTGAATCGCTATGGCAATTCTTGTCCTTTGTTACATAAATGAGTTAGATCTTGTTATTAGAACTCTTAATAGCGAAATTTAGTTTTAAAGGTTATTATTATTTTCTTCTGATCTTGTGATTTGTTCATCTTCTTTGTGTAATTGATATTCAAATTTCGTAAGCACGAATTATTATGAACGGAAACATTTGAACTTATACTAATTAATGATTTTAAAATTAAATAATTTTTCCCCCTAAGAATGTAAACCATTATTGTTCGAAGAAAATTGCATTTTATTATTTAAATTTCAAAAAATTTCTCAAAGAAAATACACTATTAATAAACATCTTATTTGTGAAATTAAGCTTATACTAAAATAAATTAAATATTTTATATTAATTGTTACTTGGAATTAATCGTTTTTACTTGTTTAGCTCTCTTTATAATTCTAGTTCTTAATGTGGTAATTGAATCAAAACCTTATTTGAAATGTATGCTAATTATTTTCTTGTTACCAAACTTACTTAGTATGCAGTTTTAAATTGATTGCAATGAAAATAATTATTTACAAGATCTAAATAATAAGAGGAAAAACAGAATAAGCAAAACTGCAAGTAAAAACAGATAACTTTAGAATAATCGACAATAAACGAATGTTAGTTCTGTACAATTTTTTTTAATCTTATTTTTCAAAAGTAATGTAATGAATTAATTTAAATTGATTATCTCTAAATTACTTTAATTGTAAACACCGTAATACTTGAATTGTTATATATTTATTTTAACTAATTACTTGTGTAATTTTTTTTATCTGTGGTAAAATTCTTTCACATAAATATCTATTAAGCTGATACTGTTCTACGCATATCCAGCTTCAACGTTTACAGCATGAGTTTTAAGCTTATAGCTAATTGGCTCATATGAGAAATTGGTTGCTATGCTTCATTACGACCACTTAAGTGCTTGTGAAATTTTGCATCATTTCTTGGTGAGAATCAGCTGTATTTCGTAATCATTGAGTTTAAAGTTCCAGCTAAATTTGAGTTCGATGTTCCGAACAGGCATTTTCCAAGAGATTGGATTCAGAATGTTGTATTAAAATTTAATTTGGCTGAGATGAATTATTTCGTTGATAGAGACATTTCTATCCCGTAAAATTACGAAATTATGCGACGATTAAGTTGCAATAGAGTGCCTTGATAAATGGTGTAAGGAATGTTTTACATTTTCTTTTGTTTCTCAAGAAAATGGATAAAAGAAATTCAACCTCCAAATTATTTATTTCAAAGCAGGTACAATGTTTTGTTTAATTTTTGTTCTTTAGAAAAATTGATGTAAAATCGTTTAATAACAATTTGCATTGTTCCTAAAATATAAACAAATATTAATTATCTAAAGTGATTTTGGGCAGATTGCCAGGAGACGTTGGGATTAAAATGCAATTATTGCCTTATCTCTATTAGTGATTAAAAACTGAGTTTTCTTCTAGAAAATTCCAAGTAATGCACCCTTTTAGTAAGACCTATATAAATTCGAAATATTGAAGAAGTTCATGATTCTTTCTTTAGAATATTGATCATAGGCTAACTGTCTAGTTGATTAAGCAGCTCGCTGTCGCTGTTTTTTACTTAATCATCTGTTGTGTGTTTTGTTAGAGTAAAGAAGCTTTATTCTTCATATACATACTGACAGCGTTTTTGTTACTTATGTTTCGCGGAATAAAATGTGATTTTCCATTGTCTAACGCGTTGGACTCCTCATTCACTAGGCGATTTTAGTAACACTTTATTTTGTGTCGAGATAAATATTACTGAAATTATCTCAATCAGTTCATATGCAGCAAAATAATTTCATTGTTTCCGTTTTTTTAAAAAAAATATCTATCTCATATTTTGCTTATCTTTCATCCGCTTTCTTTTTATTTAACAACATTTTTTTTTTTAAATAAAGAAGTGGAAATATGAAAATGAACGGACTCGTTAAGATAAGATAATGGTTCTTTACTTCCATTAGCAGAAATGTTTTCGCATTCTACTTTTAAAATGAATTACATCGTTTGATTATGAATTCATCAAAGGACGAGGAGTTTTCAGGTTTTATAACATCAGACAAAGGCTTTAAATTGAAGATACACTTAAAAGCTACTTTACGTTTTTGGTTGTTATCGGAAAAAGTAACATATGTTTCTAATTACAAAAGCGCTTTTAGTGTCTTTGATCAAAAAAAAAAAAAAATGTTGCAAAATTTTTCAATAAATATGCAAAGCTTTAAAATTATCTTTCTTTTTTCCCCCTCAACCTAACTAAAAATGTTTGAATCTTAAACAGAAAAAAATATCTCAAATAAATTAATTTTTCCTTTTTTTTGTTATATTGGAAAATTTATTAGAAATTCATGATAAACATGAAACAAAAACGATCGTGTTTTTAAACTTTTTAAAAACTAATGATTATACTGGATACAATAAAGCTAAGTAGTTGCTTTAATACAGTTCTTTGGTAACATGTTCAACAATAGAAATCTGAAGGTTTTTTTTTTCGATTCTTAAATAAGTGAAGCATATCTAATAAAATATTCATTTTATCTTCACAATCATTCAGATACGTCTGGATCACTCTACTCTAAGAAAATTTATTTATGTATATAATGCATTTTCCAAGTGGAATAGCGAGGATAAGTGGCTTCCAGAATATAATTTGATTATTTTACTTCTTCCCAGTGACCATGAGTGATTTAGAAAATGTAACCACCACCGGAATGCATGATGTTATACTTCCGCGCTTTCATTATATTTTAATTCACAAAGGATGCAAAAGCACTGACATTTTGTCAACATCATGCCCTCTAAGAGAATCTCCTATGCCATCGATACTCCCTGCCTCAGGACACTTTGCCATTAGTTTTCTCATAATTTTGGTTTTATGAAACGAAAGAAGCAGCGTTGGTATACTCCGATAAAAAAGTATCTGGATACTTGTTATTGATCATAATCTATAAAAATTAAATTCAAGGAAAAATATTATTCAATTTGGGAGAATGTTTTCTTTGAAAATATGTAATATTCAAATTTTCCAATTGTTAGCTTTAATGTTTCGTCTTTTATCTAATTCTGTGTAATGAAAAATTTCAGATATAAAGGTTTAGGCATATCGGTTCATAATAAACGAAGATATACAAGAAAATGATTTAGATACTGTTTCAAATATGCAATCATAGCAAATGGATCATTGTATTAATACATTCCTTCCTTCATGCAAGTTTATATCTAATTAATATGGTAACTTTGCTCTTTTCTTTAATGTTTCCTTTATTACTTATGTTTTCTGTTAATTCTTTTTTCTTTAATGTTTTCTTATAATTTTAAGCCTAAATAAGAATTCGAAATCCATGTTTTTATTTGTATATTTAATTGCAACTAAATAATAATAATAATAAAAAATAATACTTCAAAAGCATCATGTGACCCTCGCGTACACTATTAATAGCATTTTTAACAAAAGAATAATCTCCATGCTCCGGGAAAAATGCCTATTTTTTTTTTAAAAAAAAGGGACTGAAAACCCAAAAGAAATACAGTAAGAAAAAAAATGAGTTGGGTATCTTCCTTGTTATAGAATCATGGTTCAAAATTATGTAGTATGTCTCAAAGTAAGCTTGGTGTTTTATCAAAACGAACGAATCTTCAACGACACTCAATCAATAAATTATATTTTACGATCGCATAAAAAGTTGTATTGTTTCCATATGAATTCAAAACACGATTGGACTGTATTAAATTAATCAAAAAAGTTTTCTTATTTTGTTAACATATACATGCATTGAAAAATAGATAGACTCTTTCTCTGAAGGATTTTTTCAATTTTTAAGCTAAAAAATACCTTTAAGAGAAGCTTTATTTATTTCATTTATTTGAATCTTTTCATATCCATGAAAATAAACAACTTTGAATTCAAATTACAGTTCAATTTTCGTCTATCTAGTTCATTATTCTTTGAGTTATTATATTCACATATTCAGAGATGAAAAGAAAACGTATCCGATATTAAGCCTATTTTTAAATAATTTTGATCACGAGGAGAAAAAAACAGATATAATTCGGAAAATTCGGATTCTGAAATTTTTATTGAGTAATTATATTCTATAATGTTCAGTTAACTTAACCTTACGAATTTTTTAAACATGTTGCTGTAGAAGAAACATGATTTCGAATTTCAAAAAAATTAGCAGACAAATTTTTCAACTAAGAAATAAGTCTTATTTGGTTCGGTAATAAATCCCGAAATTCAAATTAAGTTATTGCATAAAATGGTAGAATTATTTTAAGAAAAAAATGTGGTTTTAAAATAGCCAAAACAGAATTCTGTTTAATTCTTTCTGTTTAAAAAAGGAAGAGTAAAGATAAAGAAAAGAATCAAGGAAATAATTGAAAAACTCTGTACATAAAAAAAAGATACGCAACTTTTAATAGTATTAAATAAAGGTTCTTTTATCTAAAATAGTTTCCTTACTTTAAAATTGTTTACACCATATGCGATTTAACAGAAATTCCATACGGTTTAAGCCTAGCCATACGTGCACACTTTCATGCAGATGATTATTTTTATACTCATTTTATTATGTTTGTTTCAAAAGAAAAAAAAACTGAATTAATTTTATTCTGAAAACTAAAAACCATGACAATTTTTCAAGAAACTAAATAATTCAACTACTTATAAATTAATTAAACGATATGATAATATTTTATTTTTCAATTTCTAATACTTTTTCTTCTTTGACAAATATTCCCAACAGTTAGAAAACATTAAACATCTAGAAATGTGATTTTTTTTCAAAAGCGCTTGCTTTTTTTATTAGTAATAAATTGTGAAATTTTTTCTAGAAATTATAAATAACATAACAGGAATTATCATTATTGATCTGAATTTTTTTTAATACTTTTTAGAGAGGATAAAAGTATAAAATGACATTAAAACTCAAAATGTATTTTTTTAAAGCAACAAATCTTTAATATAGTATGACTTTTTCACTTCTTTTGGGATAATTCCAGAGAGTTTGTTTCGGGGATTAATAATTCCCTTTCTTATTATCTTTTTTTATCACCTTATCACCTTATTTTTTTTACTACCTTATCATTTTCAAAGTCACTCTCAAAACCTAAACATTACACATGCTAACTTGTAAAGTACAAAAAAGAATCAATATGAATAGCTTTTTGTTCATTCTGGCACCCTTAATGAGATTTAAGAAGATGAAATGGAGGCAAAAATCCCATTTGTTCTCTAAATGTTTTTTTTCTCCTGTTTCCTGAGAAGGATGGTCTTAACGTTTTAATATTTAGTTTATTCTAGTTGTAAAGGCTAACTTTATGAAAACTATAAAGGCGTGCCGTCGGTAAAAAATTTCATTTAGAAGAAAGAGGCACTTTCTGTGTCCGATGTTGAGCTGATTTTTTATTTATGAGGTCTGAGTTTATATATATATTTAAGGGACTTATGCAATGTTTAGTTTTATGGCAGAGAAACGTGCTAGAAATGAGAAAATTGTTCTCAGATGCTCATTTTTGCGTCGGAATCTGTAGTTTCATGGTTTGAGATTGAATTTATTGCTGTTGCAATATCTTGGGTCAGTGGCCCGGAGAATTCTCTGGTGGGAAATATTTGGGAATAAAACCGGTTTTATGGAATAAACAAATACATTATGAAATCGGCAAACGAAAATTACGGGTTATCAAATGTCAACATGAATTTTGTCAAATATAATGGATAAATGGGGTAAATAAATGCATTGGTCGATAGAATCTGTATAAGAAAGTGACAAGGCTTAAAGTCATATGTCAGTATGCATTTTGGTAGATGCTAATATGTTTCTGAAATTGATTAGCTTACCGTGTACCATACCCATTTATCCGCTGCGGATTGATTGGATTTCAACTGTGTTGTGCATGTACACTCAATAATTTTTAAATTAACCCTGAAGCGAAATTGACGGCTGATATTGATAATTATTGTAAGAATCAAAAGGAAAAATGTTGCGAAATCGGTAAAAGCTGTTCAAACTATGGTTATTTGTCACAATAATTATCTCTTTACGCACTCTTTTGCACTACTTAGAGGTTTACCAGTCAATATTCACATTTACCTCGTCATAAAGCATTACACACTTGAGCAGGTTAGAATTCTTTGATTTCAGTAATTGATCATAAATCATCTGTAAAAAATTATGATTGCATGAATTTTATTATTTGTGTTGTTAAAATATTTAAAAATCAATTGAATCAATTATTCTTTTGAGGTGTGCAAAACTGTCGTTATGAACGTGAACACTATTACACGATTTGCTATTAGTAAATAAATACTTTAAGAAGCAAATATTTTTCTACCGATTTATTTAATGAGAATTATCTTTATCATGATTTATGTGATTCTTTCCATATATATTAAATTTTACATCAGATATAAAATCAGATAAAACATTGAAAACATCCTCTTTATTTACAATTAACATTTTGACTATTTTCGTTATCGAGAACGCCCCTTTTTCCTGACGTATCTTTGCAGTATCCGGTGGTGAAAAAAACATTACCATCCACATCAACTCTCTACAATTTCTTGAAATTTATAAATGATTTCTCAATGAAATGGGGAAACGATTTCTCAAGGACACAACCAATGCCAATTTGGTACCCAAAACTGAAGGTTTATAAACATTATTCAGAAAATTTAGTAATTCCAATTATACATCAGCAAAGTGAGATTCAAGACATTAGCAAAAATCAGATGTAAGGGAAGATTGCCGCATCTGGATCATAAAAATTTTAATGTATAGTTTTGAGAAAAAAGTTTGAACAAAAAATGTTATAGAATATTTTTGTAGTTTATTTATCTTAAAAGTAGTGTAAGAACTTTTCAAAAAATACAATTTAAAACAATAAAAATGTCACATTAAAGTTATGCTATAAATACAATTAAAGAAACTAATTTCTTTAATTCATGGGTTATCGCATGACTTGCCTACGATTCAACCTACTATCAAATTATTTCACATCTACTATTTATTTAGATGATCCCCTTCGATATTATAGTTAAGGGACAGCAAAGAAGATCTTATTTAATTAAATGGATGATCTGAATAGATCACAGATGTAAATCATGGCGGCGAACGTGTTAAGCACAATTAACGCGGAACTAATGTTTGATGATGCAAATTCTTCTCAACAAATTACCGCGAATTAACATTTTAACTATTGTACCATTCCACCTTCTTTGTTTCCTCAAACATAAAGCCGGGTAACGATACTTTTTATTTTCTCATGGATAGATTATAAGAAGCATTGTAATCGTCAAAAAGTTTGAACTTCAGCTCTTAATGAGCCACTCAGACTTTCCTGAGTAAGAAAAATATATTTTTGATTTTATGTCTGTCTGTTTGTCTGCCCGTCTGTCAGTGAACAGGATAAGTCAAAAATGTTTTGAGCTTGACGTAAGTAACTTGGTATATGGTCTCTATTATAAATTTGTAAAGTTTTATAAAGTTTTGAACGAAATCTGCTTAAAGGAAAACTGTCTGTTTGTTTAATATAATTTAACACAATAACTACTAAACGAAAAGAGCTAGATAGATAAAATTTGGTACACAGATTTATCATCTAAAATGTAAATTCCTTTTAAATTTTGAACTAAATTTGTCAAAAGATTCACGATTTGTTGATTTGTACTTTCATATGCTAGGAAATGTTAGTAACTCATAAACTCTTAATGGATTAAATCAATAATGATCGCCCATGACTTAAATCAATAAAATTCGGCGCTTTTGATCTTGTGACTACAACTACAGTTTCGTTTCAAGTTTTAGCATTCATCTGTAAAGAAAAAGTTGGTTTAAGTACAAATTCACACAAAAGATTTAAAAAAAAATGCTAGATTCATACCAAAGATCTATATTTTGTATTTCATGACAACGTCAAGTTTGAGACTTTCAAGTCATATAAGGCATTTGCGGCTTTATCTAAGTTTCAAAACTTTATACAGGGAAAAAGAGAAGACTTTTGTTGTAGAATATATGAGAAAACTTTGAACCACCTCAGTTGGTTGTTCTTTTTAAATGAGTTTTTGATGTCTTTAATGTACATATTTTGAGCTTATTTGTTCCATTTTAAATTTATTTAGGATTGAAAGTAATAATTCCTTTAGCTTAAGATCCAATTTAGGCATCTACTAATGGTCGATTCTGAAAAATGTTTGTAATACAACAATAACAAAACGTATCTTTAAAGTGACTTAGTCAAAATATAGGAACAATTATAGGCAATTAAGTTTCTCTGAAATTATAATAAAACGTTTCTATTACTTAATTGAAAATAGCTTAAGCATTATTAGCCTTTTATTAAATATTTAACTGATGGTAGATAAATGCAAAATTTTTTTCTCTCTCTGTAGCCACGTAACAACTTCTCTGAAAAAGGCAAGTCACATTTACATCGTTCCTATACAAGTTGTCTGATTTTAAGCCCAAATTTTAATAGAATTGATGTTATGATAAATATTTAAAGTCGACATTGTTACATATAAACATGAAAACTTTTCTATGATTAACTAACGATTCATTTTTTACATAACAATACTTTTGTATTTTATTTAATCAATGCTTGTTTTAAATTTATGAAGAAAGTTTAGTTTCTTTCATTAATTGCATTTGTTTTTCCCAATGAGGTTGTTTCTTAACTTTTGAGAACAATGCACGATTTTTGCATGATTAGATCCTGGAACTGATGATGCTTTTTGAACCAAGACAGAATCTCTTAAAAACTTTCTTTAAAATAACTTCAGATATTTTTTTAAAGATAGCAAATAATCCACTATGTTTTACAAAATAAAAAGCCCTCTTGGAAATACTCGAATTGACATTTTCTACAATTTGTATTCTATTGAAATTCTGATGAGAAAATAATGATTCACAATTTTCTAGCGAAGTTTGCGTTTGTTGCTGAGTTTCATTCACGACATTCTTTAAATAAATCAGAAATCTAGTTGAATTTTCTGCGATATTTCTTTTGGATGGCCTAAGATAATGCGAAGACGGACAATAAAGAAAAGCGAAAGCTAACAATGGAAAAAGGAATGCATCGCATTCGAGACTTTCAGTTCCCATATATTATCGGGGGGTAATGCGTATTTCAAGTGGCAGCTGTAATAAGTTTCCGAGACTACGCCCAGCAATAAAAATTGGGAATCAGCTGCGTAGCTGTAATTATAAGTAACCCCATACGATTAAAAAACAAATTAAACAAAAAGAAACATGGTAGTAATTCTTGCGCTTTCTATCGAATCGGCCATATATCTCTCACTTTCAAGGATGCTTGCTGACTGAGAATCTTTGCTTTGAGGGAGGGGAATATACACATGGATTACCGTCAAAAGTCATAAAGAGCTTTCAATTATTGCTGAAGCATCAATTATAATCCAAGTATTTATTATTATGTCGGTCCATTTTTGATGAAAGCATGTGTGCTGTAGAATAGAAAGGTGTAGAGCAATTGTTTGTTCGGATTTATTTTTAAATAATGAGAGAAATGGTATGATTTTTATTATTAAATTTTTAAAAAGGTTTTTATCCAAATTTTTAAAAAGGCTTTTATTAAACTTTTAAAAAAGCATAACTTTCTTATAAATAAGTAAAAGCAACTTTAAGTATCTTTTTCTTAAAGGATCTTTACTTATAAATCTACGACTAACTAAAAAAAGACTTAGTTGTATCTAAGTCTATTATTGTTAAATGACAAATTCTATTATCTACGAGATTTTTTTTGTAACAACGTTCTTTGTTAAATTTTTAAAAAGACATTATTAAACTTCCAAATAACGATAACTGAAAAATTCTACCGGTTACTAGATTTCTTCTTTCTGAAGTAGCAATTTTTTTTTCTAATTAAAAGAATTTTTTTTGTGTGAAATTTATTAAAACAGGAATAATTTTGATTCGAGAACTGTGCATTTCATATTTCGTAGTATGAAATTTCTAATTAAAAGAAAGGCTATTTAAAATAAGATCCGCAAAAAGAATTTTTTTAATTATAAAATATTTTTACTGCAAAACAAAAAACTATTAAAAATATAATTCATATTTTGCAATAAAAATTTGGCACCATATCTGATGTAGACAACGAAACTATTGGTATTTCTGTTTGAAGGGATGCTTATAAAAATTTTATTTGTCGGTTATAATTTGAATTTGACAGATCGATCCGATTTCTACACAATTATTAAATGTCACGTTTGATGCAGTACAAGTAAAATGATCAGGGAAGATCAGGTCTATGAGGGGAGATGGTGCATGTGGATTAAGACCATTCGCCACTAAATAGTATCGTAGCTGCAAAATTATTTAATTTGCCCTTTTTTGTTTCAATCCGGTTATAGATACATTTGCATATTATCAATCTATTTGTGGATACTGCTATCATTTATGTTTGAAGATAACTTGCTCTGGTTAACGGGTTCTTATCAGAATTGAAAGTGTTATTATTCCTCTTAAGAAAAGATTCGAAAATTATTAATAACATGATACCTCATACATTTTTTTATTTATTAAATTCAGATAATTGTTTTCAAATTATCCGAAAAATTATTAAAATATAATTCATACTTTTGATCATTTCAAATGTTGTAAAGATAAAATGGAACTTTCTAAGATGTTGGTAATTTAGTTAAGGAAATCAAAATTTGTCATCGGATTTTGTCTTTCAGGATACCAATATTACAAATATTAAATTAATTAAAAGAATTATTTGAGTTGTATCTGTCTATTATTGTTCTGAAAATTATACTGGTCTTACCAAATATCTTCACTTATAAATCTATGACTAACTAAAAAACTATTTAAGTTGTATCTAAGTCTATTATTGTTCTGAAAATTATACTGGCCTTACCAAATACTTTTACTTATAAATCTATGACTAACTAAAAAACTATTTAAGTTGTATCTAAGTCTATTATTGTTCTGAAAATTATACTGGTCTTACCAAATACTTTTACTTATAAATCTATGACTAACTAAAAAACTATTTAAGTTGTATCTAAGTCTATTATTGTTCTGAAAATTATACTGGTCTTACCAAATATCTTTACTTATAAATCTTTGACTAATTAAAAAACTATTTGTATTGTATTTAAATCTACTCTGCGAATTACATTGTTAATACCAAATACCTTTACTTATAATTCTGTGACTAACTAAATAATTGAGTTATTTAAGTCTATTGAGATGTATTTAAGTCTATTATTGCTCTGAAAATTATACTGGTCTTGCCAAATACCTTTGCTGTTAATTCTGTGAATATTAAAATGCTGTAACACGTTACATTTTATACTGTTTAATTGGAGAATGGAATTTACTTTCGGTATATGTTAAATATATTCTGATAATAAATAGGAATATTTTCTATTAAACACTAATTGTATTAATCGTAGATGGGTGACAAAATTTTCAAACTGACCATTGTTCCACAATATGTACTATGGATAGCTATTTAAGTTGGATGTCGTTGAAATAATATATTATCTGCATTTAGAATGTTTACAATTAATTCATGAAGATCCAATGAATATATTTATCATCTTCGAATGGTAAAAGCTGTGGAAGCTTAATTATAATCGATTTGCATTTTGTAGATGAATAGCACGTCATATTACAACAATTATTATTATTGTATATTAGTCATATTACAATATTATTCTACATTCTATAATGATGTAGAAAACATTAAATACAAATAGCATTGATACAATTTCCAGTTCTCTGCATGTTCTACACCAATATACAATATTAGATAGCTAACCACTCATGCGCTATTGTTCTAAATATCCATATATTCTGAATGAATTTTTAAGGATCTTTAATAATTCTTCATTAATTCTTATAAGCATATCAAATTTTGTTACGTATAAAATCTAATAGGAATTGATTAACATAAAAAAAAACTTAAAGAAGATACGTGGCAAATGTAAATGGAGTTTATTTAACACATGATCTTTGCAGAAAATATTTTATTGAAATTGATATGATTTATTTAATTTAATCATCTGTATTAATTTATGAAGTTATTTTTTTGTCTTGATTCAAACTATTTACTGATTAAACTAGGTTTAGATGAAAATTGAATGACAAAACAAATCATTTTAGTTCCTTGATGAAAAAAAAGAAACGGAATTTCTGAAAGGCTATTAAAATATTTAATAGATTAATTCTCTTTCACAATAAGCTTAGAAGAAAGATGTTTTTAAAACGTATTCAATAATTTTTGCATTGGTTTAAAGTTTAAAAATGACTACAATTAAACAAAAAAATTAATTGAAATTTAAGTTTTTTTTTAAAATTTGAAGTAAAAAAAATGCTTAACGTTGTAAAAAAAAACTGAGAAATAAAGAGTTATTAAATATTTAAAAACGAAACTAAACGAAAAAAAACGAACTGCTTGAAAGAACAATGTTAATTTAACAAAAATAATCCAATATGTTATGATAAAAGAGGAAGAAATATTATAGACAGTAATTCTACATAAAAACTTAAAACAGAAGCTTATACTTGTCTACGAACTTGATGAGCGAGCTGCTCACGTAAAAGTCGCTTCCTAAATATTTAAACAAAGTGCCAAAGTTTATTATGCAACTTATTGAAGTAAATGATCACCGAAAATTTCAGAAATTTATAATTGATGAGTAAAATGGGGAATACAACGTTATTAAAATGTAATCGCACTTCGAATTCTTTTTTACTCTCTTATTCTAAAAGCTTTTTTTTTCATATTGATCCAACAAGAAGTGTAATGCCTTTTGGATCTTTCAAATATCTGGATATACATTTTAATTATTTTCAGATGCTTTGAATCTAAAGTAAATGGTTTACATTTAATAAACTCTTTAATTTCTAATAGTGGAAGGTCAAATATGTATTTAAAAGCATTGCATTACTCACATAAATGAAGTATTTATCTTATAACTCAATGAATTTTAACAGTGATCTTGACTCAATGAATTATCTTATAACACAATGAAAACAAAATAAACGAAACAATAAAAGTCAACAATTCTTTTCTCTGATACTTTTCTTTATATTTGAATCCTTCTTTTTCGTTAACTTTTATGTATTATATTTGTGAATAAAATAATTCTAAAGATTTTCTTAAATTTATTCCTTGCCATCTAAAAATATCACTTTACTTCCTTCTTTTTATATTCTTGATCATCAGGTTTAATAAATTTTTTGCTTTTTGAAAATAAGTTTTTGTATAGAATTCTGCTTAACCTGTAAATATTTACTGTATATATTTATATGTAGTTTTGTGAAAGTGAATTAAATTAGAGGCATTATGAATAAACATTTATTTGTTTTCTGATTTTGCTATATGCTTTTAAAATCGATTTTGTTACTTGAATTCATCCTTTTTTATAAAACAAATTGTTTATTTCCTGAAACGCTCATTTTTTCCCCAATTGCTCTTTTATTTCCTTGGAACGTGGTACAGTGGAAAAGTAACACTTTTTTCTAATCTTAACTGTTTCGAGTTTTATCTTTTCGCTTTTTACTAAAGTTAAGAAACGCTTTCGAAAAGGTGAAATTGTTTACCCAAGTATCGCCTTGTTCTTTTACCTTATTTCTTCGGCAGGCATTTCTACGACGAAAACAAGATGAACAAGAAGAACAAGTGGAACTAAACCACCGTTTCGAATTTTTTCACTCTTTTTTTTTTCTGTAACAATTCTGTGGTACGGGAAACAAAATTTCCCAAATACCTTTTAAGATGTTGGAAGAAGAAAGAGGAAATTTCTTTTACTCTAATTCTTGTTGGTTAGATAAATTCAACTTAAGAGAAATATTTTTATGAAATGAATTCAATAAGTGATTGCAATAAATTTTTGGTAAGTATATATCGAAAGATATTAAACGTTTCTGTTTCCAATATGAAGTTTCACAAAGCCAATTTTTTTTATTAAGAAATATGAGTTCATATATAGCTTTTTGTACAGTAGGTATTTCATTCAGCCTTCATTTTTTGGCATTTCTTATATATTAAGTTAAATGAAATATAAAATTAAACAGTCTCTCCAATTTTATTGATAGATATCAAAAAGTTCATGAAATATTTTACTTTTTGTTTTGCTCTATAATAACAGGATTAAATCCAAAGGAAATAATTAATATATAACATAAAAACTTTCGTTCCATTCTGTGCTTTATAGTTTTGTATAAATCTGTACTACAGTATAAAAAAAAAATTTCTTTCTAAAAATGTAAAACTTAAATTACTTAAACTTAAACTTAACTTAATAATTTTTATTGAAGTTTTTTTTAATGTTTGAAAAGTTCTTGATATGATATAGAAATATAGGTTTTTGTAGAGAATAATTTTTAAATATTAATTCAAAAACTGCTGTTTTGCTTTGACATACTGATTTAAGAATATATAATTCTAATTTTGAAATTTTGGGCTGACATTTATTAATATAAATTTAAAAATTAAAAATCTGCAGCGATTTGATATAGCAGAAAATGCACTACACATATTGAAGCAGTTTTAAAAATACTTCGAGTAAATAAGAAAAAAATATCTTTAATATAACAGAATTATTCTAATCTCAAAATTAATATATTATTCATATAGAAATATATTGTTATGCGTTTTTTGATAAATATTGAAAACAAGTACTCTAAGTAGATATTAAATACAGAATGCTTTAAAATTAAAGGAGCAAATCATTAGGACAGATAAGAAACTTATAGACATGCCAGAATCACACAAGCCAGTATAATCAGAAAAGAGAACCAGATGAACTAGATCAGAGATGGCGAACCTTTATGGATCAACGTGCCATTTTTTCTAAAAAATTTTTTTAATGAGGTATAGAGGTGACGTCAAATAATTGTGACTTGTGATTATTGGGAAAAAAAATAAAACTAAATACTAACAACTCTTTATTTACTAAGAAAAAATAAATTTTGCACTGTATAGTAGTAAAGGTTTAGTTTTACGTGTAATTCAAATTAAAGTAACATTAGTGTGACTTCTTTTGTTGCAGATTAGATGACAACTTATAATTTATATTAGGATTGCAAGATGTTACTTTTCGCAGAATGCATGCTGAATTTGAGTCATCTACCAAACGGTTTCTAAGCGAGTCTTTAATGTTATTTCATCTCTAAAAATAATGACTCGCAGACATAGGTAGAGGAAAATATGGTTAAAATAGAATGATCCAGCTTCTCCAAACCGTTAAATGTGTCTGGAATCGAATTCTATATTTCCAAAATTTTGTATTGGCATATTTACTTATATTGCTTGTTAGTTTTTCTGTTTCAATCAATTCCAATTTTTTCCTTGTTTCAATAAATTTTTAAATATATATTGAACTAGACTGGAAATCAATCTGTTGCATTTCAAATTCTTCAATTTCCAACTAATCGAATTGGGACAAGTTCAGTTTATCAAATGAAGTCACATCAGGCAGAGTACATAATAAATTTGAGCGTTTCCGATAAATCTTTGAACTGAGAAAATCTGGATGAAATTTCCTTGATTGAAGAATCAATTACGGAAATAAATTCTACAATAATTTTTTCTTCGTTTGATTTTTTATGTACATCTAAATCTTTGATATATATATTTTTTCAAATTTAGGAAATATTTGTCGTTTTTCTTAATAACATTATTCCTAAAACATGCAATGAGCGTCAAAAGCGTGAATAAGATCCATCATGACGATAATTGTTTTATTTGTGCCTTGAAGCTTTACGTACCATTCATTGAAATGTTGGTATATGTCTGTATAAAACATCCATTTTGAGAGCTACATAACATATAACAACTGTGGTTATTTTTGAATTTCCCCCTCCTTTTGCAGAAACAGTCTGATTTCTTCCAAGCAGTCAACAAACCCTTGAAGTACATTCCCACGGCTCAACCAGCGAACATTATTATACATTAGTAAGCCATTATGCACCTAGTTTACTTCATCCAACAAAGCCTCAGACTTTCGCTTATTTAATCGCTTACTAATTCGCTTATTTCAACGATATGAAGTTGACTGTTTTTGTGACTAACGTCAATACATTATCAAGACATGTTAAACCACTCTTCGAACACAAGGCTTGTTGATGAATAAGGCAGTGAAGTTTCGAATTCAAGAATCGAATGTCCTACCTCTGTTTGAAACAAACTAATGAAACCATTTTTTTGCCCACCATATTTGGTGCACTATCAGTTACTGAAACATCTTTTTTCAAATCAATTTCTTTCTCAGCAAGCGAATTTTTAACAGCCGTACAAATAAATATCTGTGCCCTTTTCTAAATTAAATGGGAACACTCGCGTTTGTTCATAATACTTCATAGTGAAATTTGTTATTTTGAACTAAAATGCAAACCTTTTTGATCGGCGGCATGCCCAAAATATTGTATCGCGTGCCATAAATGGCACGCGATACAATAGTTAGTTTATAGAAATAGTTAGTTATAGTTAATAATAGTTATAATAGTTAATAGAAATAGTTTTTTTTTTCATTTTAATGAGTAATATTTTCTGATTTCCACTGTTAGCCACGTTATTTTTGTACTCTTAGGTACGCATCTGCCGATTCTTTCACTAATCGAATACATCCTTTTGTGAAGTATCTGGGAGGGTCTTCTCGTCTTTTTTTTAAAATCCTAACAAGTAAGCGCAAATCTTTTCCAGATGACATTCGTTTAAATGAATGGCGAATTCATCACTATTTCTATAGGAGTTACATACTCTAAAGGTTCAAGATTAAATATATTTCACTTTGTAGTCCTCGATTTGATTATAGGATGAACAAATTTATTGATGGATTGATATTAGTTATTTATTTACAATATGACTTGTACCTAAGTCTCTTTCACATGTGATCCTGAAATGTTATTGACATAACAGTGCAATTTTTATTCAAAATTATTTCTGTTTTACAATGGATTATAAAAAAATATTTCAAACAGTGTCTTTAATTTCAGACACAGTTGTACTGAAATTTAAAGCTATCATTTTTAATTGAAAGAGGAGGTAATAATCTCAAGAAGAGTGATTAATCAATAATATTATCAGAAAAATTTTATTTAGCTGGTCTTTATCTTTCCTTCTGTCATTGTGAAGACTGAAATTTCACTTCTTTTAGATTTAAATACTAATCCGTTCAAGACAGCTTTGATTATTATTGATAATATAAAATAAAAACAAATTATTTCAATAAAAAGCCTAAAAATATTTTTTATTCATATTTAGTTTTTTTTTTCTTACCTTCATTTTAAGAAATATAATAATTTGGAAATAAGTAAAATTAAAAAAATTTCATTTCTTGCATAATTATGGATGAAGATTCAACAAATTCAATATCATTGTGTAAATCTAATTAAAAGAATGGATAAATACGATATTTTATTTATTTTACCATCATCCTCGTAATTGAATTCCATTGTAGTTTTTTAGAAAAAGGAACATATTTTGAAATTTAATTATACAATATTTTTATTCGCCCTTTGAATATGAAACCGCATTTGTAATTATGTGGGCTGAAATGTATTTCCGAAAAACATTTATTTTAATATTAATTTTTCATATCCGCCTTTCTTTTTTTATCTTGATATAGAGATATTTTGCTCTTTCATTTACCCTTGCGCATCATCCACTTTTAGATAATTGTATGCCTTAATCCTTAGAAAAAGTATTGTGCATATTAAATTATCGAATTCTCTAAAGAGATACTTATAAGCAGACTAATAAATAAGATGCAAGAAATAAAAAGTCTACATAATTTAAGAAAGAAAATTGGGATGCCATGACAAAAAGACCGACTAGATGAATTTTACATAAAAATTAATTTTAGGATGTCTAGAAGTTAATAAAAAACGAAGAATAAGCACATTTATATGAATAAATTTATAGGTTAAACAGTCATTTGATAGTTTAAGTGTAATTTAATGTCAAGGAAAAGGGTTGCATTGTAAAGAAATTGCATTGCTATGAAGGAGGAAATTTGCTTTTTCTTGCCCTTAGATCGGCTATTCTTATTTTGATCATATAAATTTAATCTTTTTATTTTCTTCTATACGAAGTTATAATATGAAAAAACATTGTAATCGTCAATCAATTCCAGATCACGATTTGACGAATGTTTACATTTCAGATATATCTGAGGGAAAAAACATTTTTGGAATTATATCTGCCTTTCTGTTCTGAACAACTCAAAAATGCTTTGAATTAGACAGTTGAAATTTGATATGTACACCAAAACTGTAGATTTCTATCAAATTTCATGTACAGGAAGTTTGTCTAGCTGCTTATTCAAGAGCAAGGGAGCACAATAAATTCTAAAAGCTAGATTAATAACATTTGGCACACTGTTTTAGAAATAAAGTAGATTGGCATCAAATTTTAATCCAGACACGTTTACAAGGTAATTGATCATATGTTGTTCTGTTCATACGCATACATGTAATGCATTAGACGAAAAATGCATCAATTTAAATTAATAAAACTTGGTGCTCTTACTAAAATTGTAGTCCTAAATTAAATTTTGGTTTCAAATGGTCAATAAAAGGTCCCCAAAATGCATATTTGGGTTTTTTTTTTCGCCATATTAAGAAACACAAAATAGAATTGTGAAAATAAAAAAATGATCTTCGTGGCGTTCACGGCTTTGCAGTATGCCCTTTATTTTTAAACAGGAGATAGGAACGATAACACATTTATCAGGTAGGGAGTATGTGAAAAAATTCGAGCAGAAGATTCCAGATGGGTTGTAAGAATCACAAGAAGTTACATAAACTTGGCTGTGGAGAAATAACACTATTATTTACTTTAATATCTGAATGAAGCTATTTCTTTAAAATTAGATATTATTTTTACTTTATATATATATTTTTTGGCGATGATTCGAAACTTTTTGGTGATCTCAATTTCTGACAATATTTTAAAGATTCATTTTTTTTCTGATTTTTTTAACATTTTAGTTATTTCGAAAAGATTTAAATAAATGCTCTTCATAAAAATAAAATAAGTTTGGTCTTTTTAATGTTATGTTTTTGCTTACCTGAAATAAAACTCAGGAGAAAAGAATTTGTTGAGAAAAATAAGAAAGTGACCGAATTGCCTTCGCAAGTCGTGTTCCTTTCAGAAGAAATATTTTTCGAAATTTTAAATTCGAAAATGAGAGTGAAAAGTAGAAACATACTTTTTTTAAAGACTGAAAGAGAGAGAAGTTAGAGAACCTTCCATTAAAAACTTTAATTCTACACTATTGCAGCCAACAAAGTTTTAGAAATTAGAATGATTGTTATACCTTTAGACATCTTTTTTTTAGTAAAATAAGATTATCTCTTACAATTTGTCATTTTAGTCGTCTAATTTTATTTTTTTATTCCTTGAAATTAAAGGAAAGGAAAGAAGCTACACTTTTTCCTTCAAAAGACCGCAATATTTACTTTATTGCGCAGACAATCACAACATTAATATAATTGTACATTAAAAAAACCGGTGCTTCAAAAAAAAAAAGGTTCGAATTTCGGCGATGGAACTCTGCGTTTATTTTCTTAATGAATGGCATTCCCTTTCCTAATGAAGTTAGCTAGAGATATAATTGAGTTTAATACATTCTTCTTCCATATAATAACCTTCAGTTTCTGCATAAAAAAAATGAAAATAAAAGTAATATTTTGTTATTTTTTTTCATCGAAAATCTAGGAAAGAATGTTAATATGTAAGGAAACTCCAATTTTAAATTAATATTAGTTAATCGGAATTGATTTTCCTGCTTTAGTTTTGCCACAAAATTATTTATTGTTTGTAGCCCACCATTAAGCTGAATTCTTTTAAAATTCTATGAAAAATCGACTTATAACTAACATCATTCATATAAGTATCTTCGGTAACCGATAGGTCACTACAAAAGGTAAAAAAAAGTAACCTCTATAGGAACATTTACAACTTTTTTTAGTAATTTTTAACATCTATTCCAAGTTTATCTTAGAGATAAAAAACTAATTCATACTAAACCTCGTCGATATTTCAGAGAAAATAGACGACTGTCCTAGAGACTTCCATTAGATTTTATATAAATTCCATTAGTGCATGCTCGAAACGATTACCAGAGAAAAATATTTGAGAGTTACCAAACAGTATTTTTCTTTTGTAGTTAAAAGAAGTCATTTTCTTTATTGATTTAATTTTTTTTAAGATCTTAAGAAAAGTTAAAGCAGATTTTAATGAATCAAGCATGTTATGCATTTTAAAAGAAGATTGTCTTATATATATTTAAAAAATGTTGCTGCATCTATTTGCTCTTCTAGAAATCTGAGATAAACTGCACGTATTTTTGTTCATATAATTTGCAATGATATGAGTTTTTTAAAAAAAAATACCCAAAAGAATTTTAAAGACATTGAAGGTTTCGCTATTAGATTGAATTAGCTATTATCTAATGCATATTGTTATGATTCACTGTCTCTTTTTATTTTCAAAACTTCTAAAATTACAGAAGTAAAGACATAATAAAAAATAGCCCACCACCACCGACAGAGAGGAAATTTTTAATGCGGATAATAAACTTCAGATATGGTGGTTGCTTCTCGCTTCTCACTACATGGAGTCGTTTCCAATCCAACGATGGGACGTACTTCCTACGCAGGGATTGTATTATTGTTGGTGAGAGTCATTAGGATAGAGGCATAGTTCACGCATCAGTGCAATCGTTACGACAGTTTTTCAATTATTCAGATTCGAAAGCAAGACAAGAATGGGTTGCTTTTGCGATGCACTTATAAAAAGCAAAACTTTTTTAATCACAATACAAGAGAGAAAAGCAATTTAAACAGTATCAAAAATTTATTTTTGAAAGAAAATTAGGCAATCATTATTTTTTAACATTCGAAGTTTTTATAAATGAAAAAGATTCAGCCTCTCATACGAAACATCATAAAATGGTATTCCAGGTTTCATTTATATTACGTTTCTTCTGAAAGTAGTTTCACCATTCATTTTATTCTTTTCGCTTTTACAACCCACAATTTACAAAAAAAAAAAAAAAAAAAAAAATCAGGCAAGCAATGTTCTATATTAAAAAAAAACATTCAGTGCTTTAAAATATATTAAAGAACAAAAAAAAAAAAAAAAAAATAACGACCTGAAAAAAATCTAATATTTCATTTTGCATATGATTACATAATGAAAAATAATTGATATAAAGCTGTGTTTAAAATTGATTCCGAAATATTTATTTAAAATTAAAAACATTACATGGAAACTAAATTATTAACATTTAAAAGCTATTTTTATTTTTAAAAAGTATAAAATAGTTTTCTTGTGTGTGCAATAATATGTTTCAAAGTTAGTGCGAAAAAGATGTTGACATTTTGTTTCATTTGTTTAAAAATCTGATTCAATTTTTCTTTTTAGTGGTAAAATCCTTTGCACTATTATTGACAATTCTATATTCTTTCATGTGTTTCCTGTAGAATAGTATGAAAAAATTTTCTTCTAACAAGTAGCATTTCAACCTAACAGGTAGCTTTCAAAGTACATGTAGCTTTCAACCTAAAAGCATTATCAGGCTTGGAAAAAACCCAGCCGCTGTGGTCTTCTAGGAATTTTCGTATTCTCTCCAATAAAGATTTTATTCATCTTCTTCCATATGAATCTGTGTGAGTGAAGCCTCGATTTTCTTGCATTGCATTGGTGAATGATAGTTACGAAATATACATATCTTTGGTATGAATCATGCATTTTTACTAAATCTATCATGAGAATGTGCATTTTGAACATTTTTTTGATGGCCGATTGACACCAAAATGTGTCACAAATTTTCAACTGTGGTACAAGATGACATACCGAATTTCATTGATTTAAGGCACAGATAAATTGCAGACGAAGGAATTACTATCCCTTACATGAATTTAGTTTAAAATGGGATAAATTTCTGTATTTTAGATGCTAAAGTTATATACCAAAGTTTATCTAAGTAGTTCTTTGAGTTTTGTAGTTATCGAGTTCGAACAGCCAGACAGACTTCATGTTATAAGATTCCGTTCAAACTTTGATAGAAACCTACAAATTTGGATGTCATGCCATATGTCAAATTTCAGCTGATTAGATGAAAGAGGTTTTGAACTATCGTATTCACAAATAGTCAGACATCATGCCAGAAATGTGTTCTCAGGGCAATCTGAAACGTTGAGTTTCGTCACAATCTCTAATTAGAATTTTCTTACCATATTTCGTATATGAGAAAGAAAAAAGAGTTAGATTTTCAGATCAACTCAATAAACAGTTAGTCGTACATAGTTGTTCGGATAAAATGTTATCCATTAAAGCTCTTATTTATAAATTTCAGTCAATGATCTGAAAAGCTTGTAAATATTTGTAAATCACTAATTTTTGAAAAAAAAAAGACAGATGTGCTTCTTCAAGAAAATATATTAATAATCATAATAATATTACATAAAATCATATTATATTCGGTGCTGTCTTCCCAAGAAATAGGGCAAGCAACGTGAGGGAACAAGAATGCTAAATATCTATTAATTAAATGTATCATAGATCTACAGACGAGAATTAGTTATATCTCTTGGATAATAATTTGTTATTGAGAAGAAACAACCTGGCATCTCCCAAAAAATACTACATTTTCCCAAATATATTAGATCTATTTTTGTTTCTGGCAATCTTATACCCGACGGGCGATTCTTTTGGAAAACAAGTTTCAAGGTATTCGTCATGCAAGTGTGTGTGTGTGTGGGGGGGGGTAGAATATTTTAAAATTACTTTAATTATATTAAAGCCTTTTTAGAAAATTATACACACAATAAAAGTTATAAAAGTCATTAAATTTCATGAATTTTTTAAACATTAGCTTGAGGGATTTTCGTAACTTTTGATACCCATCCATTTGTAAGCTATGATGCACAGATTGCCTTCTACCATCACTTTGAAGTAGAATATTGGAGCTGTGACTGTTTTTGATAAGAAAAGAGATTGCTTTCACAGAAACATGGCATCCCCATACTTATACATTCTTAACGTAGGGAAGAAGACTTCAGCCATGTGGACAGTGACGAATTGCAGCAACTTTTCAATTGTTTTTTTCGATAGATTGTAAGCAATTTTTAAGAATTCGTCATCTATAAATAATCATCTCCTTTTGCGAACTTAATCTCATCTAATTTTTCTAATTTTATTAAAAGCTGCAAATTGCACCTATTTCATTTCTTGCAATAAGACAGGACTTAGTGGGTATTCTCAATTATAGCATAAAATGATATTGTCACTTAAAATTATATAAAGAAGTAATAGTTTATAAAATTTCAGATGTAATTGCTTTGATTTGAATTCCAACTGTAGTCATTAGGGGTGTTTGCTTGTATAATCAGAATATTGTACGAACTCTAAAAATATTTGCAAAAACTGAAAAAATAAAACCCCTGAAATAATCGTATATCGTCGACATTCAAGCAAAAGTCAATTAATCCAAAACTGCATTTTTGTGATATAGTCAATTTTATTTAATTTTGAATCGTTGTGAAATTAGTAAAAACTATTTTACAGATTTCTAATTTTTATGGTTGGTTAACTAATGCTTGGATAACAGGTGGATGATATTTTATTGCTTATTCCAAGAAGATTAGAATATTTAAGTCTACAAACAGATTTTCGTTGACTTGGTAACTGGCTGGTTTATTTTTTTTGTAAATGTTTGTAAAATGAGAAGAAAAAAATCAGACGTCTTTTAAATATTTTTTAATTTTTGAAACTAACAAAATTTAACTGAAAAATTCTATCATCTAGGAATGAATTTGAATATTAAAAGAAATTATGCTTTTTTTTATTTTGAAATGTAATAGCATTTATATACTTCTTTATTTTTCATTTTAAAAAAAGGCAACCCTTTATGAAGAGATGAATGATGGATCTGGAAATGATATTAGCATTTTAATGGCAAAAGTGGCTTTTACGGCCTTTATAAGAGAGAGAAGTCTAAGAAAGAGGGAAGGTGCGTCGAAGAAATTTGACCTTTACCAACATATGGTTAATGCATTTTCTTTCAGACAACTTTTCTGAAACTTTAACAAACCATTGACTACTGTTTCCCCACTTATAAATATTTAATGGAATATTCATCAATATCAGACAACTGAATAACTTATCGATTACAATTATTTGAAAATTTAATTTTTTTTGATTTAAACAAGGGAAGTGAATATTTTCTTATTTTTTCATATTTAGAGACATCAATATAAGAACGTTATAATACACATAATTATGTATAGAAATTTTCGCACTGATAATTTCCCATCATTCTTCAACGAGTACATCGGAGTTGCTACTCATTTCATATTATCAAAAAAATCAAAGAACTATCTTTTATTACCTTCATAAAATATTTTTGCTGTAGTTAAAACAAAATAAGAACCCATTAATTATATATGTTTTAATTCCTTTCACGAATACACGAATTTCATGCGCTTGGAAAAGCTTTTCCGAATAGATGGGTTGTAATCAGTTTCGTATATCGGGTTAATTAGAAGTATTAACTTCCTCTTAGCGATTCGAAAACTAGGATAATTATCAAACACGTACTAATTATGTTGAATTATTATTATGCTCCGATGAAGGAAATAGTTCTAGATCGGACAATATTAGATTTGAACAGTTGGTTATAAATAGATCATCATTTCCTTCCAACCGGTAAGATAATTGTATCATTTGCTTACTCTATAATTTCCAGACACTATGAAAGACATTACATTGATCACTGGTTTCATTACGACAGCACGTTAGATTGGTGCATACAGGGTCTTGTATCTATACAGTTTGATAATACTCAGTCAAGTCAACTATTTAATTACTGCTACAATGATTGGCATTAAAAGTTTTACAGACGGTGGCGAAATTCCAGCAGAACCTGAGATGGGTGATTACGAGAATTGGGGAGTAAAGTCGCTTTCAGCCTGTTTGTAGTGTACTTGTAATTTGTTATGATCAAAGAAGAATTTCCAGCAAACTTTGATTATCGAATTTAATATTATTCGTTATTACTTTGAGAAAATGCAAAGATTTCGTTTAAATATCATTCTTGTAATCCAGCAGCTGCTGAAAAGCACCTAACTGCCTTTGTATAACTTCGATTCAACGAAAGTATTTAACAAATGAGATTCAATCGTTTAGATAAATTGTCTGCCAATTATTGAAAAATGGCGTACAACAGTATATATATACAGTACAATACAGCTTGAAATACATTTGATTCCTCAAACCAAAACGCTCATTTTATATGAATAATCGATGAATGTTACACTCATGTCCATAAATTAAGGATAATTCAGAGTTACGCAGAAATCGAACGCTAAAATCTATATATCACCCGTAAAATGACTACACAACACACATCTTCAAAAATCATATGCAAATTGCAGGAAGCCATCAGATGACACCAATAGAACGTCACAATGACGAGAATGTAAGAGAGTGATGCATAAGGAATACAGGCAAAGAAGTAAAATTGATCGCAAGCGGTTTATAAGCCTTTCAGTGCAATAACCGCATAGTTGTGACATAAAAGACGCATTTGGACGATTTTTTACGTAGTAGAATTATCGGCCGTCTGGAATGTGGGCATATCCAGCTGGAAATATCAGAGGAACTTGGAATCACCCAGAGTGTCATCTCCAGGCTTAGGTAACGGTTCCAAGGTGATGATAATGTGAATAGACGTTACAGCACAGATTGCCCCCGAGTTACAACGCCAAATGAGAACCGGTATTTAGCAGTTACTGCCAAAAGAAACAGACGGAGCACAGCATCAGACCTGTCTCGACAGCTCTCTTCAGCCACTGGTACGACAGTGTACAGACGCGTAGGGCAGATTGGTCTATATGCTCGTAGGCCTGTCAAATGTGTTCCACTTACTGCAACTCACTGTTGCCTAAGGTTAACCTGGAGTAGAGAGCATGCATTGTGGACACCGCAACAGAGGACTTGCGTGATGTTTTTCGATGAGTCCAGGTTTAGCTTGCTGTCTGATTCTCGCCGGACTTTCATATGGAGAGCGCCAGGTACCGATTACCACCAAGAGAACATCATTGAAAGACACTGTTACGGTGGTGCAGGATTGCTCATTTGGGAAGGAATTATTCTGGGTTTCAGAACTGACCTACATGTTCAAATTGGAACCATGGCAGGCCAAATCTATCGGGACGTCATGCTGAAACAACATGTACGTTTGTTTCGGGGCGCCATGGGGCGCAGAATTCGTGTTTATGGATGACAACGCCCGTTCTCACCGTCACGCCCTGCCTTCGATCTTAGGATATCACCCATATAGACTGGCCAGCATTCTCATCGGACTTGAATCCAGTAGAGCATGTGTGAGACATGCGTGACCGACGAGTTGCAGCCCGTCGACCACCTCCTACATGTCTACCGGAACTTCGGAGAGCATTACTTGATGAGTGGTGTAATATTCCCCAAGATCAGATCGATAATTTGATACTCAGCATGCCTAGGCGTTGTACGGACTGTATTGCATCGTCTGGGAGACATGCTATGTATTAACCATCATACCAATCATGTAATATTGGTTTTTGTAAATAAGTTTTTTTTGTAATTTGCTTTAGGGAGCAAAAAATCGCAATTTTTATTAATGATATCATACATATAGCATCTTTTTTGCTCTTTACCTTTTCTTTAATAAATAGGTTTTACAAATAAGTGACATTTGTTTTGCTCCTGACTCTTTCGTTTCCTGAACTTGCATTATCCTTAATTTATGGACATGAGTATAAATCCCGTCATGTTTCAAACCTCAGATCACCAATTCTTTATTCACTCTTAAATAGCAAATGCATTTTCCGCATCTCACGGAATAATTATGTGGTACATCTGGAAGAATCCTCCTTTAATTAAAAATTAACGTAGAAATATTAAATTTGAAACAGAAGTAGAATAACTGAAGTTATATTTAAAAACAAAATTTGGATTTTAGAATTTGCTGATTAAATATTTCTTGAAATTAATGGAAATGGTAAAATAATTAGATATTTCAAATAAATGTCTTCAGTTGATCATTTTAGGACGGAATTCAAGTAGTTAAGCCTTTTTTTCATTAATATTATATTTTTATCAGCATTTTAGGAAACATATACCTATTTCTGGAATTTAGCTAAAATTTTGAAATTCTAGAGATACGCTGGGCATAAAAATTACTCTTTCCGGACGACACATTTGATTTTGTAAATATATGGGACAATGAAAGTAGTTATGCCTAGAGAATAGATCAGCATATTAGAGTATTTTTTGTCGAATATTATTTGTTAAAATTATGGCGTTAGACATATTAATGTTATCATTTTTTTAAGTTACAATGTCACCATTTTCAACCATGCATTTACTTCAAGTTCTCAAATACGAACAAACATGAATATGAAAATTAGCGGTAACCATTAAAAGAATCTAAAATGATAAGAAAGAAAAAAAATCTCAAAGGAAAAACTCAATATCATTTTATAAAAGTTCATAGCTCTTTATATTTATTTAAAAAAATAACTTTTATCTCGGTATCAAATGCATTTTATCTAATTGTTTTATTCACCTTAATGCGTGATATAATATCAGATCACGTTATTTCATTTTATATATAGCAGTCGATTTCTTCAGATACGTCGGCCCCATTCTCCTACTTAAAGATTACCTTTAAAGCCTATTATCATAATAAGAATGGTTTACTATCTATCCACACCATAACGTGACGTAAATAAATAACAAGTGTTTATCTCTACAGCCACAAATTTTATGATTCCTTCTAAGCGGATAAATTAATCAAAACAAGTCATTTCGAAATGCTGCAGATTATTTCATGTGGACTCTGCTTAAGACAGATGAGCGTAATTAAAGCCTTCAAAACTCGAACATAATTGTCTTCAGCTGGCGAGGGTGTGTCTTCTTGAAGATCTTTAAGGTCGTAAATGATGGGCACAGTCATGCATATTACAACAGACGAAGCTGACCATTCTTTGGTTACGCTCGGACGATGGTAGAAAGATGCTGATCCCATTTTTGTAAGGATTGGAAGCCATAGCAAGTAAACCGCGAGACTTTTCAAGGCTGAGACATGCAGATTACACGTCTTGCATGTTAATGATGTCATAGGGTATCTTCTTTCTTCGAAATCGCTACAGGGGAGAAGGGTTGGTGAAAAAAGAGATGGGATGTTTTTTTTCAGAAAAGATTAATCAGAACTCATTGAAGAGACACCCTATCCGATTGGATAACTAACAAAGGTTTGTTTCACAATTTTTGAATCAATTGAAATGCCAAAAGTATTATTCAAATTAAACATTTTTGATCGATTAATGCTTTTATGAGTTTAAAAAATCCTATTGTTTCAGTAGCATATAATAAACTAATATCATGTCCTTATAATTTTTATCCGTGAGCTCTAAAATTCGAGTTTTGAGATTTTGTATCTGATAAAAATTCTAGATAGGGAAATATCTTTCATATAACATGATAGAAATGCAATATATGGAATGATATTAAAATAAAAATTTATAATACTTAACTAAATGAATATACGACTTTCATTTAATAACATCCTTTCCAAAATATTTCAAACTTGGTTGCTATTAACACAAAAAACAACCCTGCAATCACCTGTTTTTTTTCTTCTTAAATCATTTTAATAATTATGAAATAATTCGAAAACATAACTTCGCAAAATTTGAAGACGTTCTTGAATTTGAATTTATAATATTTACATCAAAAATGTTTATTAAACACATGGAAAAATCTTGTGATAAGTAATTTCAAATTTTTAGCACAGATCCTATCTAGGTACAGAATAATTCAATCAATATTTAGAATATATTGATATATATTCTATAATATCTTTATATCTATTCTATAATATCTTTTGAATATTTTTTTAGATTTAATCGTTTTTAAATGATAAAATATTCGTTAAAAACAAAACTAAGAATTCTTAAAAATATTTTTTTACGACAAAATTATAAATTTTTATTAAATTTGGGTCGAAGTTCTTTAAAAAAATTTATTTATTTTTCCGTCTGTGTGCACGCGAACACAATATTTAAAAATGTTAGCAAACTATCTTGTTGAAATTCGGAGAATGTTTTTTTCATCGGAATCTTTGAAGGTTATAAGATTTCAGATCAAATCCATTATTTGTTTGATTACCTGTTTGCATGTATTCATATTAGTGTGAATGCGTTGTTTTAGAAATGTACCTGAGTTCATGAATTTCACATATGATGTTCGAAACAAAACTGTAGATCAAAATCAGATCTTGGGTCACACATCAACAGGAAGAGAATTAATTCTAAAATGTTTAAAATGAAAGTTAAAAAATATTTGAAATGTCGAATGCAATTTAGACAGAAAATAAATCATGATCTGTATTATTTATTTTCGAAAAATTAGTACTGACGATAAACTTAATAATGTTTATTGTTCTTATCCAGGCTTTCTTGGAGAATTAAATCAATTAAAAACAACATAATTTCATTACTATAGATTTGGTCATACTTTTGTTCTACATATAAATATTTAGGAAATTTTCAATAGAACAACTAATAATCGTTGGGAAAATTTTGAGGTAAATACATGATAAATAACTAAGAGGGATTTTTCTCGCATACTCTGTAATAAGGCTCTATTTCTGCGTGCCGTTAGCAAATAATAGTTACGGAGGGGTCTGTTAACGGCCTGTAAAATATTTCTTTAAAAATTCGTTAAAAATGTAAGCATAATTTATAAATTAAAACATTGGTATCATTAAAAAGATAATTTTTGAGCTTTAATTTGATGCAAAAATCGATTTTGTGCTGTAATATTTTCTGAAGTTATTACGACAAAATGCCGAAATTACACTTAATTTTTAATTAATTAAAATTCTAATTAAAAGTTTAAAAAATAGCTTCAAGGTGCACATTTCCGATCTCCAAGATATATATATGCCAAATTTGATAACTGAGATAACGAGAGAGAGAGAGAGAGAGAGAGAGATTATCAATCTTTATCATAAGTAAAGGTCATCAGGTTTACATGTAGGCAAATTTGCAGACTAACAGATGGTCAAAGCCTTGACGCATTTGGTTTCAAATTTGATAAGTATCTAAATTTTGGAGGCTGAAGTTGTGTACGAAATGTATCTCTTAGCGTTTTTTAATTATATAATTCCTTTGTACTCGAACAACCAGATAGACAGACTTCTTGTGGATTCACATCGTGCAAATATCATGATTGAAATCTATGAATTTGTTTGTCATTTCTTATATCAAATTTCAGCCGACTAGCTGGAAGCGTGTTTGAAGGACCGTGTTCACAGACAGACATAATGCCAAGAAATATGTTTTCTGAAAACGCGAGGATTCAAAATCTCGCGTTCAAATTTTTCACGATTACAATATTTTCGTTTTAGAGCTGGTGATTTTATCTTCTCACATTCCTGTATTTTAAAATGTATAAAATAATTACACCCGTAGGCGTCTATAGTGTATACTTATATAGCTGCTACAAAACTATCTTCTATGCATCTGTCGGGGGGGGAATTGCCTTTTTATTACTGTTTATTTGTCAGATTGTGATAATGTTTCGATTATCAACATTCAATATCATTTGTTTGCAAATATTACGTACATGATTGCAAAACATTTGTGTCTTTCTACATCCTGTCTATTTTAACGTAAATAAATTTTTGGCGTAATCATTTTCAATTTGATATTTACTATCTTTGAATCGGATACATTGCGAATCATCTTAATAAAGCGAATATTTGTTGCAGCCCCACTGGTGTGAAGAGGTGGGTGCCAGCTCAGGTGTCGTCCTCGTCATCTGATCGCGGTTCAATATTACGAGGTCCGTCCCAAAATAGCCCTAGTGTTGCTTCAAACGGGACGTTAATATGACTAAACTAAACTAAATTTTTTTGCAGCGTTATCATATTAAAAATCTAATATTATCTAATAAGAAATAAAAATCATTTATTATAACCTTCAACTTTTAAATGCGATTATTTTGTATAAAATATGCTTGGATTCCATTATATTTGGTTTAGTCAATTTCTATCTCTGTACAAATATTTCATATAGACTAAAACTTTAGTTGGTTTTACCAAGAAGTTAAATCCCTTTTGGCATCATATATCGAACAAATCCCAAGAACGACGGAAAATATTCTTTAGCATCTCAACGAAAATGCGTGTTCCTATCTGTTGAAATCGGAAAACAATCTCCCCGGTGCTGGCAGTAACAGAAATCGTTATCGATGCATAGGATGGAGGGTTGAAATAATAAATAATTCAAGAATGAATTACGAGGGAACTCCCAGATGGGATTTGAAAAGCAGACATTCTGGGATTTTCTCATATTCTTCGCCTTCACTTTTCTAAGGCGCTCAATGGCTCTTAAGTATTTTCCTGTTGCATGGATTGGTATTGTCAGAGAGAATGTACCCCGTTTTATTTATTTATTAAATGAAATTCTGAAACCAAAAGATGATATACGAGCACTTAGATGAAACTTTTGTGAGCAACGTAAAATATTTTAAAAACGGGAACTGTTTTGAGTTTTAAATAATATAACACATTTCGATACTGTACATGAAGTCTTTGGAAAAATTAAAGATTTATTATATCTAAATAGTAAAAATAGCATTTTTCTAAACTTGTATTGTCTTTAAAACACAAAAATAAATAAAAACTGAGATCTCTCTTTCATTTATTACTGCTGTTACAGTCAGTCCCAAAATTGAGTATATAATTGAAAATATAAACTACGTTTTTACTTAACAGACTAAATGCTACTTTGAGGCAATTATATTTTTTACTAATAATATTTGATCTCATCCAATACAAACATGTGAAGAAAAAAAATTATGTAACAAAATTTATTTTTATATAAAAATAAATAAATGCCACTCTTAGACGAAAAAGAATGTCCCAAGAATGAGTATTCAATTTTATTAATTTTTTTTTTACAATAAGCAAATTAATATTTAGTTGCAAAACCTTTTGCCTGGACCACAGCTTGTAATCGCTTAGTTATGGATATGACCAGTTTTTGGGTTATTTCAACTGAAATTTTGGCCCACTCTTTCCTTAAGACTTTCTCCAGATTCTCTTTACTTGTCACGCCATGTTCATGAACGGATTTCTCCAACTGAGACCATAAATTTTCTAAAAAAATATTTAAGTTTGGAGACGGGGTGGCGTGTCTAGCTGTTTTTTGCAATGGTACAACAAGTATAAATTGATAATCCTTGCAGCATGCTTCGGATCGTCGTTTGATCCTAGTCCTCTCTTTATCGACAATATTTGTAAGTTATGTCCAAATATACCAGTATATCCATAATGCCGTCCATTTAAACAAGTTTTCCAGTTCCATTTGCTGCTATACAACCCCGAATGAGGACGGATTCATCCCCATGTTTAACCATCTTTATTGTGTTCTTAGGATGAGTTCTTTCCAGTTTCCCACATAACTTTATACCGTCCATCACTATACAGATTAAACATATATAAAATAGCACAGCTCCAGAATGATTTCTTCTTCGAAATAAGTTCTTTTTTAAAGATAGCCTTTTTTTTTCTATTGACGCAACTAATGTGGGACATCCGTATTGGAATACGATTATGAAATCTTGGATTGTATAGAAAATGCGTAACAGTTTCTGCTGAAAGTTGTTTCTCAATTACTGAAGACATAGACGATGCAAATTTTGGGGCGTCTAAGTTCAAATTTTTCTTTAATAAACGTACTTTTGCTGTAATGTTGACAATTTCTTTACGTCCTCTTTCTGGAAAAGTGACTACACATCTAGTTCTACGATACTTCTGTAGTACTTTTTATTAAGACAATTATGAATTTTCCAAATCAATGAAGCAATTTCTAGAAGACATTTTCCATCTTTCTTTCACTTGATGACTAAACATACATTCTTAGATTTTCCCTCCTAGAATTAATTTCAGGAGTTTTTATGATGAAAAAAATAATTGCATATATGAAATAATTGTTATTATGCTTATATGCTTGGAGTGTAACTGCAGAATATTTTAAAGAAAATTTTCATTAGTAAAAGGGGTGATTAACTGATAAATTCTTTAGATGTATGCTCAATTTTGTGACTTCAAATTTTGTGTTGTATACCAAGAAAATTACATAATTAAAATATTCTGAAGACTTCCTGTTTGTTTTTAAGAAGCCCAATATACTTATTAATGTATACATTAACGTTTATGTATATATTAAGCGTAAATCTTAAGTTTGTATTACATTTTTACACCTTTAAAGAAGAGAAAAATTGATGTATACTTAATTTTGAGAGCCAATGTATATAAATAGAAGGATATACACTGATGATTTCATTGAAATTCTTTATTGTACTGTTTTTAAACAAATTTCATACGTTGTTTACAATTCAAATATATCCCATGTAAATCACGGCCAGAGTCGTTTTGGGTCAATTTTAGTTTTCGGACCGAAAGATTGTGGGTCGAGAATCGATTCCACAAAGAGTTCACTTTATATATGAACTAGATTCTGAGTAAGACCATTATGGGTTAAACGTTCACGCGTAAATGTGGAATTAAGGAATAATTGCTCAGATATTATTAGCATTATCTATGGCTTGAAATTGCTCTGCCCCTCTATTAAGAGCGCATTTGTAGATAGCTACAAAAGAACATTAATTCAATTAAACTAGCTCTATGCCTATTATTCATTTAATTTTACACATTTGCTGGGGTTAAAGTTCTTGCGATAATTCAATTCGCATGCAGAGAATCTAACAGTGTTACATAATGTACATAGAAGGTTAAGGGCGTTTGCAAAATTTACTAATAGAATGCACGGCTTCTCTTTTGAGTTTTTCTTTTGAAAACTATTAAGAAATTTTGCAAAATAATGGCTTTATGAGTAATTATTTTGATTATTTACAGATATATTAAAAACATTTATTAATTAATTATAGGGGAAAAGCACTAAAGTTAATCAAATCATCGGAAAAATCAAAATTCAATTTTGCCAAGACGAAAAATTTAAAGGTTATATTTAGCGGAAGAATTCGTCAGATACGCACACACATATACAGGATGTCCACTCTAATCTTGGCCCAATAGCTAACTTCTATATCGTTACAGATATACTTACAGTTCCATTAAGAAAAAGACTTTAAATGACCTGAAGAATTATATTTTATGTTGCTTGAGTCAATAAATGTATTTCTAGAAAGTTGTCAAATCTAACTTTTTATAGAATCACAGTTTTATCAATCATATTTAATTAAATATTCTTCTCACTATAAAATTTTAAGCAAAAAAAAAAAAAAATTCCATTCCTCTGCAGCTTAAACTGATTTAATTAGGAAATCCCTATTTTAGATAATTTAGATTTTAAGAAATCGTTTGTAAGTTTGTATTATGCACCATTGTGTTATTGTTGCTTATAATAAATTTGTACATCAACAACTTGGTCCATTTTATCATAAAGCTATGAAGTTTTTTTTTTTTGCTTATGTTGTAAAGTGTCGATAATTTTTTTCCTGAATAGGATTGCTGAATTCTATAAATTTTTAGATTTTGTAATTTTTTGAGAAATATATTTATCGACTGAAATGACATAAAAAATAATTCATGTCATTTAAAACATTTTTTCAGCTGTAATTATATGTCTATCTCTAACGGTTTAGAAATGAGCTAGTGGAGCACGATAAAAACGTAGCTAATCTGTAATTATTGTTCTTATTTTGAATATGACATATAGTTTAGATATACAGATACTTTCTGCTAAAAAAAAAGTGAATTTGATAATATTCAACGATAAATGGGTATTGTTGACACTTTTATTACTATGAACCCATTTGACTTGCTAGCAATTTCGTTGAAATATTTACCGCCGTATTTTTTCATTCCAAAATATTTTTGAATGCATTTTATTTAAAACACACACACACACACACACACACACACACACACACACACACACACACACACACACACACACACACACACACACACACACACACACATTAATGTTTGTATATGAAGTGTTATACATCATTTCAATTAAATAGTTACCAAATAGATGAAAATTGTATTATTTCAACACTCAGTTTAAAAATAGCTTTACACATTTAAAGAGCATATTCAAGATTTCAATATTATGTATTTAAAGCAAAACAGATGTAGAATATCACGTGCAAACTCAAATGGAATGTAATCTAGAGATTTCTAGCACAATAAAACGAAACCGCTTAACTAAGCCTAAAACAATTTGATAATTTTAAAAATCTTTTTTTGAAAATAATTGATCTAAAAAAAATCTCGTTTGGCGAAGCACCATCACATTTTCCCAGACACAAGAATGCGTGTCGGCGCAATTACGAACAGTAATGTCCTCGTCGAGTGGAATTCCACCTGTCACATCGTGATAAAGCTTCCAATATCAACGGTTACGAGGCCCCAACAAATGACGTCTTCAATTACGTACACGGAGTACTCTCATAATATGATAGAAAAAGTGATTTTACATTGCACTGCTGAGCAATTTAGCTTGTCTAGACTTTATCGAAATTGTTTCAGTATTGGATTCGTATTAACAGATTTTGTTTTCGGAGACAAGTTGTGTGAAAATGTATTTCCTTGCTAGGACTAAAAACTGAATACACCTTTTTATTTTTATCTTTGTTGAAACTCTTCTACGTGTGCTTATATTATACTATAATATCAGGAGTGGGCAGACTATTCCTAATTTTTTGAAGGTGTTGCAGTCCACCCAATGGCATAGGTGTGTTGAGATAAAAATATGGTCTTCAATATTTATAATAACTTAATAATAAATATGGAATATGTACGTACCTACATAACTACAAACATAATAATAATAGCAAGATACAAACGTAATAATAATAGCCACAAATATAATAATATCAATTGATGCATTTAATATCAAACAATTCAAAATACATTAGAAAATAAATCATTTTCATCGGAAGTTAATTCTCGTTGTTGTAGTTAGTAGAAGATTTAGTCTGCATACTATCCGCCAATCTTTAATTTCTTGGTATATAATTACTAATTGCTAATCTTGCAATGGATTTTACGTAGTCGCCTAAGAGAAGGCAATAATATGTTTTCTTGATTATATTCATCGTTGAAAATGCAGATTCACACAGGTAGATAGAGCTAAAGAACGATGTTAAGTGATGTGCAGCTTTTTTAAAAGAATACATCGTTCATTAGATTCAAAAAAATTTCTTAGGTTCTGAACTACGTGTTTTTAAAATTATGCCATTTTGAAAGAAAAAGACTTCGTTTTCCTCATCAGATAAAGAGAATATATAATTTATATTTCCAGTTATTTCTTCCACATCAGCATTGCCAAATGGGTAACACATGAATGTAACAGTTGGTTCTAGTCTAGTAAATTCTTGAAAATGTCCCTCGAATTCGGAGTGAAGTTTTGTTGTTTCTTCATAATATATCTATTTGTTTAATATACCTTAGTTTTTAAACAACTCGTCAGAAATATTTTTGAAATTTTTCGTCAGTGTTCCATAAATATTTTTTTTTTAGTATGCGCGTCTTAGGTATTAGTAAAGGCGGGCACCTCAAAATGCCTTGGCGGTCCACCGGTTGATCGTGCCCCCCCGTGCTATGAATATGTTAATAAAAATCAGTGGAATGACGGAATCAATTATTTATATTTGATATTTCTCTACGAGCTGCAGTGTTTTGGTGGTAATTTCTCGGTTTAGATGCTCGAACATTTCTAGTTCGAGACTCTGTTATACAAAAGATCGTCAACATGTGTTTGAGGGTTTAGTGCAAATATTCCTCTTTTTTATGGTGGTGTGCAAAAATCTGGAAATGCGAGGGCGCCTTAAGTGTCATTCTCATCTGGCTATCCCCTAATGATCCTTCTGCTGCCTCTAAACAACACTTTAATCAAAATAAAATTAATTAAATCTGCTCAGCAGTTGTATCCATTCTTTCATAATTTAATTAATTTCACTAGAAAGAATAACTTCTTGTGTTGCATGTAGCAAGTGTTCTTAAATTTGTAAACATTGCAACCCACTTTATCTTCTGCACATTGTATTTTTTTGAAAGATAGTCAGTAAATGTTCTTTTCGGAAGAGGTACTATGGGACAAAAATTTTTACGGAGGAAAGAACAATTGTTATTAAATATAATTTCATAAAAATTGCTTATAATGTGTGACTTGATGTAGAAGCCTATGTCACATTTTTTGCAAATTGTGGAAAGATAAGGATTCCCACAATTTGGGAACTTCTGGCGTATAAAATAATTAATGTTCATTTAATGTTCATGCAGTATGAGGCGATTCATAAAAATGTAATATACACGAGCGAAATCATGTCAGTACTTCATATTTTTAAAAAATATCTGAAAATTATGATAGATGATAATCATATCAAATCGCATGCGATATAATAGATAAGTAGAATTTAAAAGAAATCTTAAATGAAAAATAAAAGATTTTTCAAAAAGAATAATGAATTCAATTATTCCGAAATAGCTCTTCATTATTCCATAAAAGATTAAATTTTTTAAAAAAGATTTAAGTAGTTTTTTGAATTTTATTATAAATATATTTAAAAAATATTATTATAATTATATAAGTATTACACATTTTGAATTTTGTTAAAAAAAGTATTTTAATATGAGTTTATATAGTGAACAATAAAAGTACGTAGAATAAATGAACTACCCTGTCCAAGTTCATTTATTTTTTGTATAGCGCCCAATCTAAATTACTCCATTTTTATAGAATTTTGCAAATTTTTCTGCATTTTTCTATATATGTTTTTGTAAACATTTCTTTGGAGAAACAAGTGTGGAGTTAAACAATTATTCTTCTTCATAATTTAAAGAAATTGTCCAATTTTTTTCTATTATTAAGCATTTTTTTTAGTCCAAGCCTTGACGTTTACAGCGCAGCGCACAAAATCAAAAAGGATGTGAGGGGAAAGAAAAGAACTTGAAAAAGCATTTTGAACTATTATATTCCAGAAAAAAATGTACCGATTTTGTGGGAAAATAGTAGTAGGTGCAAATTTACTGAAGTTAAAGTTACGTTGAAACTGGAACTCGAGTAATTAATTGAAACCATCACACACACACACACACACACACACACACACACACACACACACACACACACACACACACACACACACACACACACACACACACACACACACACACACACACACACACACACACATATTGTAATGCCGTTGAAAATTTGCTGCAACAAGATTGCCGTTGAAAATTTAGGAAAGATTGAACAACATTTTGTTATGATATACATAAGTCGTTGAATTTATAATTTTAATGACGTAACTGTTATGTTTTATGTCTTCCCTTTATTTCTTCTCCAAGTGCGTTTTTTTAAATAATTGCATTTTCGTCCCTTTAATCGATTCTTTCTAAATATTTTCATTAAATATCAGTCTTTTTTGTCATTATTGTATATGAATTCGTTCCGTTATTATTTTCCATTCGCATTAAAGAAAATCTTGTGTAAGGAAAAGGAAATTTCAGCCTTCTATTTTCTTCTAACAAAAGCGGACGCCTTAGTTGCCTACTGATAAGGTCTCAACTTCGAGGTTAGAGAATTCCCAGTTCCATTAATTCTAACCCAGTTACATTTAAAATCCAACGAATATTGGGGGTTTCGCGCATGGTAAATCCAACATCATGGAACGAACCTCCTTGTGCAAATGCGGGTAGGAAGTATGGAAAGAGAGACATCAAATGAGGTACCATCCTCGTCTTCTAGTAGGGATCAAAAGCACGATGTCTGTTCCAAATTAACACTAGTGTTGGTTTAAAAGGGGATTTTAACATTATCAACTTCTAAGAAAATCAGATATGGTTTATGGTCGTCTACTCAAATAAGAAGCATTCTTGCAATATTTTTCTTTATATATTTTTATGCCAGACTTGTTGAAAAGAAAGTCATGTTGTGGTTTCACCCAAATGTTTGAAAGTTTATTTTAGTCTACAAAAGCAAAAAGCAATTTAAGTTTTTATGTGTGGAATTGATTTCCTGTTCGCAAATTCATGAACCAACTTTATGAAATCCCATTATTCTATCAGTTTATATAAAAGATATTAGGAAAGTTGTAAAAACGAAGAACTTTGTAATTAAAACTTGAATCTTTTCATGAAAAATATCGATAGAAATCATTTTAAATTCTTAAAAGGTAGCATTCAAAACTTTGGTTTGTTTCAATGTTTATAAATTGAATATCATATTAATCAATTTTAAAATATCACAATATATAACCTTAACTGTTACAATATATGAGAATTCACTTCCTGTAACTCACTCCCAGACAAGAAGGCAAAAGATTCCATCTATTTCTCATAAACTTTGAATTTCGGATTTTGCTTAGAGAAACAGATTTTCTAATAAAAAAGTTCTGCAATGGCATTTACCAAAAACGTTATAAACTGTATTGCCCATTTTTACGAAACTTTTGAAGTCAATTAAATATTTAATAACTATAATATGGTGGAAAATTTTGAAATAAAAAGTTATTTAATTGATTTAGAAAATATCTGTTTTGGCTCAGATGAAGGTATTCATGGAATTTATATTTTTCTTTATATAATATTTCAAACTTTAAAGTTTAAATTTCCCTTTCAATGCTTCGTATTCCTTTGTTCCATTTAATTACGGTTGTAATTTCCTGTAAATCTAGCCACCTTCCACGTTCAACAGTGATTTCCTTTTAAGTACGGACTTCCCTTTTAACTGATTGAATGGTACATTAATTAATGAAATTCAACTGAAGGAAGTAATTGAATAGAATACTAGAGAAGTTGTGATTTCGGTAATTTCTCACTACTCAGTTTCAGGTAAAGGATTAAAACACAGATCGGAAAACCGCTACTGTATGAGTAGAACTAAGAATATAAATAGAGAACTTAATAGAGCCAAAAATATAAATAAAAATATAAATAATGAAATTCTATTTACTAAAAGAAGAAAGTAGTTTCCAAGTAATATGAAATATCACATATATCTTTATACTTCCATTTATATTACAGGAAAGAGGTGCAATTTTTAAAAAATGAACGCACTTAAAAGTAATTTTTTCACTGATTATTTATGAAGTTAAACCTTAGTTGTAAGCACAAATAAAATTTCAAAAAAAAGCATATTAAAAGCACACGTTAAACAGAAACCTACTCATTATGGAAAAATAAGCCATGTATTCTAAATTTTGTCTTCAAAAATATAAGAAAAATCCAGGATGAAATATCTTTAGCAATATTGAAAACAATTTGAGTGTCTTTACAGCAGGGAAATAAATATATTACTTTTAAATACTTTCACGAAATATTTTTAAATTAATTAAATAGATTTAAAAAAAATTGAAATTGTATGAAAGTAGATAACTGAAAAGGCAATCTTTTGTATTTAAAAGGATGCAGAAATCAGTTTTGTGTGACAATAATTTTGAGAATTACTGTGAAAAAACGTCTAAATTTCGTTTAATTTCTAATTTTATTTAAAATTTCAAATACTCGCTCCAAAGTGTTAATTTTCATCTTACTAAATATATCTGTACCAAATATGGTATCTCTAATTATATCGGTATTCTCTATACAGAGCCAAAAAACACATATTCATTTCTACTAATTTTTAAGATGAATATGTATATATATATATCTCTCTCTATGTGTGTGTGTGTGTGTTCTACAGGCCAGATCGTTTGATGCAGCATTATAAAACTTGATGCATATATATTTTGGACAATGGCAATAGGAAATTCCGACCCATTTTTGACATATTAATTTAAATTTCAATTCATTAAAAATTAAGCAAAATTGTGAAGTTTTTTCACCTTGCGAAAATGTTACAACATGAAAATAATTTTTACATCATGTGAAAATTCAAAGAAAAAAGTTCGTATCGAATATCAATTTTTGCAGTATATTTTTTTTCTATTTTTAATAACCTGATTTAAAAAAAATTCATTTCTAATTTTTTATTATTAATTTTATTTATTGATAATTATAAAAAAGAAGAAAATACTGCAGTTTTTTTAGGTGGAATCGAAAATTATAGTTGTCTGTAAAAACAGATTTATTTTACTTAAGAATAGATGATTTTGCAACAGAATAATTTGATTATGATTCCATCACTGATTCTTTGTATAAATTAATTAAAAAGATTTAGATGCAGTTACACAATGGAAAACCATTTCTAAAATACGCATTATTTAGGTGATTTTGTTTTGCAATTCCTCATAGAGAAAGATCTCTCTTTTTTTAACACTTACATTAAATTGTAGTCTGTTGTTCAACAACAATTAGGATTTAATTTTATATACTGAACTATAAATATGGTATAGTATATCAGGTGTTGCATCTTTTTGCAAAGAAAGGTTTCCGTTTTTTTAACAATTGTAATCTGTTGTTGAACAACAGACTACATTAAATTGTAGTCTGCTGTTTAACAACAAATTTAATTTAATTTTGTGTACTGAACTGTACATACGGTGCAGTTCACAACAGAAAATCAGTCATTTAGGAGGTAATGGAACAAATTATCCATTCATTATTCACATTATAATTGTTTTTAACTATTTGAAATGCCTTAAGTGGCAATGGAATGAAAAGGAAATGCATTTTTTAATCGAATTTTATATATTCTTTTAGATATCAATATGAATAAATGAAATCGAAATATTATTATTTTTGAATAATATAAGCGTTTCTCGGTACATCAAAAGACTTGAATATTTTGAAACTGCGGAGACCCATAACGCCGAAATCGGAAAACACTTCACTCAAAATTCTATTTTGTATATCCTATTTCATGTTCTTTGAGTCAAGTCGGAATAAAATAAAATCGCAATAAGCACTTCAAAGATTTTCTTGAGCCCTTCGAAGAGTTTCAACAACCTCCTAGAAGCTCGAAAAATGTGCTTTGCGCTCCTTCTTGAATACCGGAGGCTATTCTGTTGAGTTCGTAGAATTTCGTTTCATACCCAGCCGAGACTTCTGATAAGAATTCTTATTTCAAAAGAGCGTGTGCGAATGCTTTTTCTTTGGGGAGAGACTGCATTTGCGGGACTTAACAGATTTGGAACGCAAAGTTATTTATCCCTGCTATTATTTCATAGAGAACAGATGGAGAAACTAAGAAAATGATTTTCTGCACCACCATTCTTGGTCATATATTTTTAAGATTTTGGGCGATAGTCGTATATAAATGTAACGCAAACAGAATTTTTTTTACTATAAAAGTAAGAAAATATTTTTCTTCGAATGATAACAAGATTATTTATTTTTAGTCATTTTACATTCAGAGCTTCTATTTTTTTCGCTAAGTGTTCCATCTATTGTTCAATTTTTGGTTTCTTGTGTACGAAGTATACAAAATAAAGTACTGTAATCGCCAAGTTTGATTTTGAGATTTTGGCGAATCTCCAAGGTTCCGACTTCTCGGAGTCAAAAAAACACACTTTTGGACTTGGATGTTTGATAGTACTTCTGTACACTGTAATTTAAAAACATGTTGAGATAAATGTATGAAATTTAGTAGTAACCTTTAAGCAAATTTGTTGACTTTTAGTAAGTTTTACTTAGAAAACCATTAAAAGGAAATCTGTCCGCCTGTTTGTCTAGTTGTTAATCAGTTTAAATTCTTCCTTCGTAACTGCAATACCCCATTGTAAATAACCCCATTGTAAGCATTCGCATCTGCACAGGTGACTACTCGAGGTTGGTCTTCGTCGCGTGCTGTTTATTCTCATTATTTTTCATAAATAACAAAATGCGTACCTTTCTTTTTTGGTATATCAGACAATATTTTTTTCTCACTTTTCGCAACTGATGCCAATGTACATAAATGCTTTACAAGTTATAGCGACGACAATGTATCATAACGTATACAGGACTAAATTAGTGTTGTAATACTGTATATTTAATTTTTTTCAGAGTAAATATACTTAATGGATGAAAAAAATGGAATATGAGTTGTTATCATTTTTTCATTACGCATTTTGTGAATATTTGGAGATATATTATACATCATTAAAATTACACAAAGCCAATCGACGTTTCCTCAATTCTTTATATAATCATGAAAAGGAAAAATATTTGACATGTGAATATCGTTCAACAATAGAAAATAAGTGCTCTGTTACATCCAAATGTCCTATAAAAATATATCATTTTTTAAGGGGAAAATATAAAACAAATTTTTAAGATAAAATGAGATTTTTAAAAATTAAATGCCATCCATTTTCGTAACTAAAATAATGAGATCATAGGTTTTTATTTGATAAATTAAGTTTTTCAAATGCGGTTAGAGCATCATTAATTTTCAATTTTCATTTGCAAAAAGATAGTTCTTTATTTAAAATTTTAAATAGCAAAAATTGTTAATATTATAACTTTAGTAGAAAATCTTGTCCTCATTTTTTTTTGTTATTTATCGATGTTATGCCAATGATTACTGAAAAAAAATTTAAAAAAAAGGAAACAGAGAACAAATCTGCAACTGGCATATTAATTAAAAAGAAGCGATTTCATTTACATTTTAAATGCTATACTTTTTCTCAAGAATAAGGATGTTTGTTGACTTGTGGTAAATAAAACCTTGAAAACCTTCTGTGGAATACTTTTTAATTTTGCTCTGATGCGTATTCGTGAAATTGGATGCAACGGAACGTGAATTAGAATTGAAGGCTCAAAATGAATTTTCTTTTATTTAAATGTCAATTCTTAACACTAAGAATCAATTAAAATGCATTAGAAAAAACTTATTCGTTAAATATAACTACATCTGAGTATGTAATAGCCGCTTTTAAGATCTGAATGTCGGAAATTATTTCAATTATAAGAAATTTAATATAACACATATACGGAGGTTGCAGACACTTGAATATTTGGTGTTTTGATTTGAAAATTCAGTTAATTAATACAATGATGGCTGTCCTGTGTCTTTCATAGGCTGTTTACACACACAGCGGATTTTTCCGACGCTATTAATTCATCGTCGCCGCCATAACAACAGAATTGTACTGAATTATATTGGAGCTTACACATTTGACGGAAAAATAAAGGTGCGGTCAATTTGCCTTTGGCGGACGCTGTGCAGACGTCGGTTGCCACTGGCGCCAACGGTATTTTAACTATCGCCGTACAAGTACACATAATCAAATACAAGTTTACACACGCGGTGTTTTTGTAATGTTTAGAGTTGCTTTTTCACAGTGAGTTTACCTTCCTGCATGAAACACAATTTTTCTTTTAGCATCAATAAGTTTTCATTTATTATGAAGACTAATGATATAAATATCGACATTGAAATTTTAATTGCTTTAATCAAAGAAAGGTCTGTTTATAGGTTTTTAAAGATAAATTCAGCGGTTCGCATGAAATTTGTGTAGAAATTCCTGATTTATTGGAAGAAAAAGAGAGAAATCCAAACTTTCTCATTTGTACTTGCCAGAAAAAAGATGGAATCTTAAAAAATCTAATTTCGAGAGTCTAGAAATGACAGTCGTAATACTCTCTAGTTCCAGAGAATTTTATTTACATTGCACTATTGTTTCTGGATTTAATTATCAATTCTTTTTTCTTTTTAAGCTGGCTGTTATTAAAAAAACGTTTTTTTTTTTTTTTTTTTTTTTTTTTTTTGTCAAAATATAAACATTATTGGAAAATTAGCAACATATTACGTTTTTCAAAAAAAATTATTATGCTTTTAACTTATTTCTAATGGATAAAAAATATTTTTATAAGTAAATAAAAATAATGTGAAGAAAAACGTTTTTTCTTGCAATACTTGTTTGAAATAAGACAGCAGCTCATTTTACAGTTATTTGTCGCTAATATGGCGTTAAGATTATTTTTATATTGTAGGTGTGTGCCAGGAAACAATGCCTGCATTTGAAATAAAATATCTACATAGAATATTTCTTTTATTATATGCTTTGAAGTCTCCTCTTGTAATATTCCCTCCTTGAATATCTTTCGATCCTATAAATAACATTGTATCCTCAATCATGTATTCATCTCTAAATGATTATGAAATAATACAAGCTTTAATAATATCATGCTTAAATCATGCTAGAACATTAAAAGAACAATGGAATATTCCCATTTATTGCGGAGAATATCAAAAGCGCATTCTATGTATCTTCTTTCTTGACAAATCGATAGTTCAATATTTTATCTCCGTCTGTCAGATGTATTCCAACATATGGCCTTAGCATATTTTTATGCAGCCCAAATGCTGCATCAGTGTTCGATTAGCACAACTGAATGGTAATATTAATTATATAATTAATGTATATTAATATTAATTTTATATTAATTTCTTATTGTATATTTATGTGTATAAATCGTATCTTAGGTTTTGTTCATATTTGTATGTTTTTATGGAATTGCATCAATAAACAAAGTTACTTTCAAAAGTTTATAATAACAATATACGAAAATAATTGTAAGTAAAACATTTATTTCACACAATGCAATTTAATACTCCAATATATTTCAAAAGTTATTGCCAGCATTTCTACAGGCTGAATGGAATTCCTCATTTTGGTATTTTTGTGCTGATATCTTTTAGTCGCCCATATAATTCCCCAAAGGAAGTCTTCATTCTGAAATAATTGATGAATTTCAAAGCCAATTTCTTTTGCCTCAAATCTTCAAATAACGTGTAAAAAGCTCCGAAATTCTCTTTTTTCTTTAATTGAATAAATCCAAATAAGTTATTTTTTTCCTTTTCCTCTTCATTCGACGCCAAAATAACAATAAAGATAGAATCTGCACTCTATTCATTTCAAATTACCCTTAAGTAGTAAATAGTTTAAATAACACGATTAAAGTAAATTTATTTGTTGATGAAATTGTGTAGACTCTTACGACGGCAACGGGAATTTTACCGCCGTGTGTGTAAACCTTCGATTTCTATGAGCGGTAACGGTAAAATATCTGCAGCGGGAAAAAACGCTGTGTGTGTAACCAGCCATACAGGACGTTTCCCTTTTAATCATTTAACTCTTTTAGTCGAAGGTCATTTGAAGTTCAGCCTCTAAAACAAAAATAGCTGTACAAAATCCGTCATCCTGCGTTTGTTTCATTCGAAAAGAAAAAAAAAATATTGCTCATTCTTAATAATATACTCCGAGTCATCAAAGTTATCCCTGTAAACTTTGAGTGGAGAAATGAATTAAAATTATATCCTAAAGATTCATTATGTAAATTAGAATTAATTAGGTCTTTACGAGTATATTTTAAATTTTTTCTTCCGAAAAATATTATTTTTTTTTCCAGCACTTATATATGTGAAAATATTAACAACTGAAATACCAATTCCTGAAAAATGAAAATAAAATGGATTTCATTTTATAGTAATTTGAGTATTAAAAATCAGTAATGTGTATTAGAGATGCATGGGGCAGATTTAATAAATTAGTTTAGCAATTATTATCAAGTAAGAATACCTGAGAAAATGATATTTACTTGCAAATATATTCATCTTTACTCTGCAAAAATAAATAAATAAAAAATAAAATAAATAATAATCACTTGCAGAGTAAAGACGGACAAACTTGCTTTCCATGACAATCTGCAATGGGCGTGTCTTTGTCACTGGAGCACACATAATTCTCCCAAGTGATGAGTGTTTTCTCCGGCTAAATGAGCCATGCTACACGAATTTAAATGTAGATCCGTGGTACATGAAAACTCTGGTTTATGAGAATCATGTGATTGAATGTAGAAACGCGTAGAGAATTAAAATATCTAAGATAGCTAGACCACTAAAATATATAAGATGTTTAACATTCGATTTCATTTTCTCTCTCCAGTTCTGTGACTGTGTGTGAAGTTTATAGCTTTTTAGTGAAGTTATAGTTTTTAAAAATTGTTCCCAGTCAAATAATACTTCTAACTGTTTATTAAAGCTATAAGTAAAACTGAATTTACCACAAGATATTTTTTTCATCTAAAAGACTATCGATTGTGTTTATTAAGGACATCCCATAAGGAAATTTATAAGGATTTTTCTATTTTCTTTGAAATTAAACAGTATGCAAATAAACAGAAATATTCACTATCATAAATCATCAGTCACAACAGCTCTTTTATACCATCCATTCTTGACTGAATATCCATTGCTAAAAGAATCAATCAATCACTAACTTTGTAGATTTTAAGCCGAAACGGTTTTCATGTTGTTTTTCTGTAATATTGTTCAAAGATGAAGCATACACAGGGTGTTCATTAATTATTGTCGGGGTTTCCGTATCTCATAACTTTCGAATAAAAAATATTACGCAAAAACCGATTACGTATTCGTAAATTACAACTCAAAGAATTTTATTAATGATATTAAAGTGTAAAGCTTGCACAATTTGCACTTTGTAGGCATTCAGCTGAAGGCGATTATGTATTCGTAAATTCGATGAACAAATTTTGACTCGAAATGAGGATGATGAAATTACCTTCGGAAATGGTTCTTCAGTGACGAATCCACTTTTCATGTGTCAAAAAAAGTGAATAAACATAACTGTAGAATATGGGGCTCGGGGAACCCGCACGATTATCAAAAGTCAAAATTTGTTCAGCGAATTTACGAATACATAATCGCTTTCAGCTGAATGCCTACAAAGTGCAAATTGTGCAAGCTTTACACTTTAATATCATTAATAAAATTCTTTGAGTTGTAATTTACGAATACGTAATCGGTTTTTGCGTAATATTTTTTATTCGAAAGTTATGAGATACGGAAACCCCGACAATAATTAATGAATACCCTATATATTTGCTTTGGAAAAATGTTTCTTATCTTCAAATTTATTTACTCGACCCCATTTCCAATCGCGGCCCTAGTTGAAGAAGCTATGATTTAGATATATGTCATTATAAGAAATCTTTCTAACAATGGAAACATTTCCAACCATCGTATAGTCCCAGACTCCTCTGGGAGCATGACCCCATTCGCAACCACCTTATTCCTTCGAGAAGAATCCGAATTCTTTCTTTGTTCCTTCCAATCCCTTCGGAATAACTTTTTTCCTCATCTGTTTCTTAGAAGTAATTCCACCTGCCAATGTGAAAGCATCTCTCCTCGCATCGCGTCGATTCGCACATAAAGAAATCCAATCCTCCGCCTCGTCCCTTTTATCTGACGACTATTTTAATGGCATAGTTTTGTTTCTACCGCCCTCGCCAAAGGACTGACCAGATTAGGGGCCAAAAGGAGCGATTAAGAAGAACAGGATGGGTTGTATATTTTCTTTGAGAAGAATCGTGCTTCGATGAAGAAAAAGAACAGGATGGGACTATTTTATGAGGAAAGGGACTATTTTGTGGAAGCACTAATGTCTATCAAGTGTTGATAGAATGAATTAGGACGGTGGAAAAAGTCTTCGCACTCTAATGCGTCATTTACATTTAAAGGGACTTTCCTTTTCATTACATTATACGGAGTGGGTAATTTGTGAGATGCAATTCTCTTATTTATTTTTGTTCCGTAATTCAGCTTCGATTGTTGTCAATGCCAGATTTGACTCGAGGGAGTTAAAAGTTTCGGGAAAGAAGTAAAAATGATCCTGAAACCAAATTTTTACGATTAGATAGCATTGGTTAATTCTTAATGGCGCTTAAAATTCTTTTTATAGAATTTCAATTCCTTCTTAAAATTTAAAAATGTTAGGAACAAAATTTGTTTTTTTTTTTCCTTCTGATTTTAATCCTGCAAACAAATTAAAAAGATTCTTTTACTGAAGTTATTAGCCGCCTTTAACGATTAGCTTATTCACCAGATTATTGACTTTTTAGGCTGTTAAATAATTAATATGCTGTGTATTATTTAAAAATTTCACTGTGTTATTAGATATGACTGCAAAATATGAATTGAATCTACAAATTATTGTGGAAAGCATATATGATATAAAAATGAAATTGAAAATCTTGTCAAAAGACGGCAATTCTCATCAAGTTTCTCATCCGGTTTCTCATCAAGTACATCGAAATCGAGAAATAGTCATAAAAATTGCCAAATACTTACCAACTAACAGAAAATATCTCGCCAAATGTCTGCCAGAAATCGCAGCAAAAGTCTTTAGGGTTATTGCAGCAAAAAAATTGCCATGATTACATTGGGTTGCATTTTGGAGCAAATAATCGCTCCTTTTAGAACTGAACTTAATTATTATTAAAAAGGCATTTTTTGAGAATTAAGAAAATGTTTAAAAAAACCATTTATGTGTGATAATAGTTTTAGAAGATATGGTCATCAATTTCCTTAAGTCAGTCATAGTGATTACACATCTGGCGATGGTTAAGCCTGTTCTCGAGATGGATTAAATTTTCTGTTTGACGCCTACTTCTTGATTTCGTTTACATCTTCTTTCCTCTAAGTGAATGCAACTTTTGGTGACACAATGAGTCCTCTCCAGGGCATTTCTTGCAATATTTTGAAGAAAAGTTCATATAGAGATTTGTTTACATTAACTGTTGCCATTTGACAATCTCTGCTTATAATAAGGATTACGTTTGTGTGTCTGTGTGTGCATTGGCTCTCTACATTTCAGATCGTTTGACCAAGAGTCTTCTGATTTGGTCCCGATATACTTTGGAGGTTTGGAATATGCATAGTAGAACGTTTTTTTGAAATCTCAATAAGAAATTTAATTACTTAAAAAATAAACTGGATTTTGATGTTTTTCTCTATGACTTCCGAAAATATTCCAGCACAAAAATGATTCCAATGAATTATCTTTTGAACAAAAATGAATTATATTTTCAGCGATGCCAATTTAGTTGATGCAAAATCCTTTAGTAAAGATTTAATTATCTTTTAAACATATTTTTAAGTTACTTCATAACAGTTCTTTCATTATTGTTACTGAAACCGAAATCATTAGGACTGTTCCATGAAATATTTGATTTCAGTATTTAATTCCATTGTTGAAAGTTAAGGAATGATACTTTATGATATCTATGTAGTTTACAGAAGAAATTAAAAAATTACGATGCCGTTAAAAAAATTAGAGATAAACCGTATGTAATAACGTTTTAATGTCCTGATAGTGGTCTCCATTAAAAGCGATCATTACAGTGAACTGAACATATGCAAGACTATTAAAATAAAACAGCTTTAATTTCTGACAATTTGATGGAATAATGGACATGAAGCTTTATCCAGACGGTTTAACTGAAATAAAGTACAATCAATATCTCCGGCAAACTAGCTAGTGGCCAAACCCAATTAGAAAGTAATAATTGTGATTTCTGTGTGAAGTACTTTAGGAATATATATATATAATATAGAGGCTTAACTATCCATTTTGTGCTAATGTGATTTTTTTATATAGATATGCTCGTATTTCTTTTTGTGAAAGCGTGTTTAAAAAATTCGGAAGAATTTCAGCTTTGAATAAGTCATCAAATAGGAGGGTGATCCCAAGGGCTTGGGTCTACGAATAAGGCTTGACGACAGGTAGAAAGAGTCAAAATGAACGTTCGGGAAGTATTAGATAGGTGAGAATTCCTCAAGTCAGTATTTAGCTTCATGGGATTGTTGCCCGAGTTATTGTTTTCGTGTCATTAGACCAAAATCTGAGAAACAACAAAATCTCCTGGACCAGAGCCCAAGTGGAGGGAGAGGTTGATCCAAGATAAGGAAACGTGCATTTTTTGAGTTATGAGGGGTCTTCAAGCCAATGCACAGCTCAACTCTCGACGACCCCAGTTTTGAAGACAATTCACTTACACAGAAATAATAATTTTTGGAAATGTGCCAAATTTTATATATTCCTCTATTTTTTTTTCTTCAAATTCTCTCTTTTTTATATACTGAATTCCTATGAGCAATACTGTAGTTATGAGTATTTAAACTTTCTCACTGAAGTCATTCAAATGCTCTTCTTAAATTAACTTGAAGGCAAATTGCTAGAAATTGTATCAAAACAAATTTAAAGATATCGTTTATAAGAAATATAGTCGCGCTATTAAAATGAGCGAAATTAAGATTAAGAAGAATTATATCCTTTATAATTTCAATGAAATATTTTTCAAAACAATTAAAATTGAACGAATCATCTACTTGTCATCAGTGCTCCTTAATATTTTGAAAGAGGAAGAAATATCTGTAAAAAGATACGTAATAAGATTAATTAATTTCTCTTATCAATGTTTGCTTTTTGAATAACAAATTTTTTTATTTGTATAAAATGAATATACCTTTAATGAAAAGCGCTATTCTATGCATAATGTATATAGCAGTTATAGCATCTAAATTATAACTATAATATATTGAATAAAAAATAGTGTTTATGAAATTTAATTTAATCGAGTTGGATTTCTCTTTTATTTTCGTGAAGCATAATTAATAACGTCTTTCTTTTTAATTAAATTTAAAGGTCATCGAATGAAAGCAATGATTTCATTTTCAAAACTCCATTTCATGTTCGTCTTTGTAATCCCTTCTTCCCTTTTTGTTTTCGACCATTTCTTCTTTTGTTTGTTTTTCTGTGATCTCAGAAGAAAAGAACATCAAAGGCTCTCCAAAGTCACTTCGAGGGAAAGGAAGAGAGAAAATGAAATTCCGGAAGATAGAGACTCGTAATTAGTTATTCTTTTCGAGGGTAGAAATGCTACCAATCTGAGAAATGACTTTTTTCATTTCTGAAATAATGTATATATTTACACTTCATAAAAAATCATGTGAATGGTCAAATGTAATTCTGCATATTTTTTCGAAAAAATTTGATTATTAATTTCTTATATTGATTCAAAGTCAAACATTAGGTACAGATTTCTTTGATCTTTTTTATGAAAAAAAGTTATTTTTTGTGCTATTGAGAATTTTTTTCTTGCTGAACCCTAAATTACAGGGGTTGAAGAACAGAGCATACCAGTCAGCAATTTCTTGCCGGGAGTTTCAAACTATTCTTCCCTATTTGAAAAAAAAAAGAACTTTCAATGTGAGCAATCCATTTAATTTTATTTTACGAAAATCATCTGGGAAAGATAGAACACGTTTTCAGAACATGCTGAAATGAATAGTTTAAAGAAGATTAAGACTTCAAAACGTTTTCAATTTTCATTTTTACTCTTTCCATGCTTTATCTTATACATTTCTTTCACAAGAGATTCGTCATAAATGAATTCAAATTTTTCCTACAATTTATATGCTAAAATTCGTGATACTATTTTCCCTTTTTATAATTTTCAGTTTTCCAGTGTATGTTAAATACATTTCTTTTTTTCTTAATTTCTTTCTAACATGATTCTTGAAAAGATTAATATGAAAAATTAGGAGGAACAGATGCGAGTGTGCAATAGGAGATGTCAAGATAATATGGCGTACTGTATACGACGGCTCTTCCAAATTGAACTCTGTGTCAGCTTCATCAACGAAAGACTAAGGAAATTATAATATTAATGTTCCTTATGATTAATGAATGACCGAGGAGAACCATTTCATGTTGCTAAAAAATCCTCAAAATTCAGTGATGTCATCATAAAAATAATCCCACGAAGTCTTGAAAATTATTGCAAATACTTAATCTGAATTTGACATTTGTTTTGATGAGAGATAAAAAGGGACATTTTTCAGTAAGAAATTCAATTTAAGTGACGCCAAGCGTCATTGAAAATATCACCTGGTTTTACGTTTTTTTTAATACATTGATATATGCCATTTTTCAGCTTCTAGATACTCACTGGAATCAAAAATTAAATTGGCACACCGAATTTAACTTGTTTCATTAAAATTTAATGAGCAATTGATCACGTGTTAAATTTGTTTTAACAACTGAAATTCTAAACACATCCTGCAATATAAATGAAGCAACTTGCTCTTTATATATTAAAACTGGTGGCTAGTTAGCAATGGGTCTCGCGATTTCCTGCTGAATAAGATTTCGACTTTTTTCAATATATTCCACGAAATATACAGAAAGTATTGCAATTGTCAAATAATTTGAACTCGACATTTTGTCGAATCACCGTATTTCAGGCTTCCTAGAATTCGAAAAACTCATTTTTGACGTTATATCTGTCTGCCTGCCTATCCATCCGTCTATCTGTCTGCGAACGTGATAACTGAAAAATGCTTGTGTATGGTCTTTACTCCAAATTTATAGATTTCCATCAAATTTCAAACAAACTTTTTTCGGAGGAAGTCTGGGGGGCCGCGGTGGCCTGGTGGTAAGGTCTCGGCCTCGGAACCGGAGAATTTCAGGTTCGTGACCCGATTCCACTGAAGAACCGTCGTGTAAGGGGGTCTGTTGCACGTTAAATCCGTCATGACCAAACGTCCTCCCGCTGGTGTGATGTGGAGAGGGGGGTGCCAGCTCAGATGTCGTTCTCGTCATCTGACTGCGGTTTAAAATTACGAGGTCCGTCCCAAAATAGCCCTAATATTGCTTCAAACGGGACGTTAATATAACCACACCTAACCAAAAATCGGGGGAAGTCTGTTTCTATTCAAGTACAAGTGAACTCGATGATTCAAAATTTAAAGAACTACATAGATGAAATTTGGTACACAGCGCAAAATCTAAAATGTAGATTCATATCAAATTTTGAACCGAATCTGCGAAGGGTTGAGCGTCTATCGGTCTGTACTTCCGCATGCATATAAAAGCAAACACAATGGCTTGGTGAAATTCAGTGTCTGAACAGTTATAGTTCTGAATTAATTTTCAGTCCGTAGGGGAAGAAACGGGACAAAAACATATTCACGCGATAAATTCAGTAAAAATGTTAGATCCATGTCAAAATTTATGTTTCTTAACTATTATTCTCCAATGTCATGTAAGGTATTTATCACCCAAGGTCCATAATTGAATGCGGGGAAGGAAGTGCATAAGATCGGATTTATCGGAGAGAATGCGAGAATCTTTCGGAAAGACTACTCCTCTTGTTTTTTCAAGGAGTAATGGCATAAGAGATTTATAATATTCCAGAAATTTAATGAAAACTTCTAAATCATTCATGAAGATTCCATCGAATTCTACGGTTCTATTGGTTGCTGCTTGTTACGCTAAAAGAATATTAATGAAAAGTTTTATCTCGATTCTTACAGAAAGCAGTTATTTACGTTTTGAAAGCTAGATAGTTTCTTGAACTATCAATGATAAAATTATATTGCAGCGATCGAAGCACTTGTTTGCGACTTATATATTTATTTGAAATTTGTAAAATGTAAAGCATTTACCTAATTATAAGTCTCATGTTATTTATTTTATTTGTTTGGAAAATAACTGTGTGTCTCTGATCGTTTTAGAGGACCGAGGTGACCTGATGGTAAGGTTTCAGGTTCGAGACCCGATTCCAACCAAAGAACTGTAAGCGGGTCTGGTGCACATTAAATCCGTCAGAGCCAAACATCATCTCGTTGATGTTGTGTGGAAGTTTGGAGAGGGGATGCCAGCTCAGGTGTCGTACTTATCATTAGACCGCGGCTCAAAATTACGAGGTCCGTCCCAAAATAGCCCTAGTGTTGCTTTGAAAAACGGGATGATAATATAAACAAACTAAACTGATCGATTTAGTCCAGTTCTTATGTTTTCTAATCTTAATAAATATCTCAGGCAGCACGTCAGATTTTCAATATGTTCAGTAAATTATGCTTAAGAATATTTTATGCGAAATTAAATCTCATTTATGTACATTATCACAAATATTCACATAATTAAGCTAGCGGCTCTGCAAAGGAACGCTGCAGATATCTATCGAAATCACATGGCGCTTTTGTTAACCATCTGTTATAATTATTCTGCTCTAACCATTATCAGTTATGCTTGGTTTGTTGCATTTTGTTAACCGAATTCCACGCAGTTTTTATTTGTCTTTATAACATGAAGAGATATCGACTACCGATTCTTCGATCGATATTAATGGGTCAGTGATTCGAACTTTACTTGAATGATTGACCATGTCTGCATCCTCATCTGCATTTAATCGCTAACAGAGGATTTTCTAAGCAAATGGAAATTTCAGGTCATTAAATCAGACATGTGATTACTTCCGTTCGAGGGTGACCTTGAAATGCCCTGAATATAGCCTTATTTGCCTATATTGTCTTGATTTCGAGTTCATTTGAAATAGGATACTTTGTATGCTCGTAATGCAAGCTCATTATTTAGAATTCTTGAGGTTTCAGCAATGGCAATTCGAACTTATTAGATCCCAAGATAGTGGGAGTATTATGTGATTTATAGATAGAACTAAACTTATAGTTATTGAGAAAATGAAGTGTATGTTAATTTGGCGAATGAATAGATAGTTTTAATAAAATCTGCACCGTAATATGATGTTTGAAATTTGTTTTAAGTACAAATTTCAAACCTTCATTTAGTAAAACCTTCAATATATTTCTTAATTTATAAAGACCACAAATGATATTTTTTTATTTTATATATAATGACATGAAGATGAATCAAAAATATCTTCAGTACAAATAAATATACATAAATACTTATTACAGTTAATATCCATTTTTTATACTAATATCAAGGTTGAATTTTGTGTTGTAATTTTTTGAAATCACTTTTTAGCTTAGTAAAGACGAGAGGTTAAGAAATACTTAGCCATCTGCGAATTCTGTTAAAACCAACTTGTCATCATCTTAAAATTCAGTTCATAATAAACAAATGAATGACTGATGGTTAAACTAGTATTATAAGGCCATTATCTTCCTTAACTAATGAAATTTCATGTGACAGCAATCTCTTCAAAGTTTTTTTTTATAAGGACTAGATGTGTCCAAAGTTTTTCTTGAATAAATTTAAATATTTGTTTATTTAATTTAGTGCATAATATTTAAATTTATAATAATCTTTGTAATTCTATTCTATGTTTTCTTTTTATAATGTGAACACAGGAAACGCTTTCCCTTTCTTCATTGAGGAAAATTGTTTCTGGAAGGACTAACAGTATTTGTTTTTATGTTTCCCCGAAAATTACCAAAACATTCAAACTGTCTTCGCAAAATCTTGTCATCTTATATATAAAAAAACTTGGCAATCTTTGAATAATCTGAAGCGAAATTTCAGCAAGTTATATCTAATGGAGTTTGGCGATATTGGCATAATTTGAATAACTTCAAGAAAATCCATTATCTTGCCTTACTCTGAAAATCTCCATATAAATCTGGTGATGAAACTACCTTGATAACATCTTATATATAAGATGATGAATATAATGAACGAATCGATATTAACTAATCGAACTTATATAATGAACTAATCGATCTTTGCATAATCTTAAAATCGCCGTGTAAACCCATTACATTAAAAATAAGCAAAGCGCTGACTGAATTCAAACTCATTCCCGATTTCTTCCTGTCCCTGTTGATCCGGTGCAAATCAATGAGTTATTCCCTCCTCCCTCCCCCATTGAAGGGAGGGAGATCGACTTTAAATAGTGATTTTTAAATGTTTTTCCTCAGTTGGAAAATTTAAGGTTTTTCCGTAATTTGAAAATGAAGAAAATAATTGATATTAATAAGTAAAAAATTAATTAAAAATATTGAAATAAAAAATCCTTTGGAAATAAGTACGAAAGTGATTTCCTTACATGTTTCTTTATTTTTATCATATATTTATTGTTCAATCATAGCTCCGTAAATTTGGAACAAGTAGTACTGCTGGGAAAGAAATGCAGGAAAATTTATTTGAAGTTACATTTTTAACTAAAGTTAATTAAAAATTGTTTAATATTTCGTTTTAAACTTATTTAAACATATCAAAAAATCTGATTATTAATTTTAATTAATTAATTATTAAATTATTGAAAACAAATAAGAAATGCAAAATAAGGTATTCTTAGGAAAGGTTCTGCTTAAAGTGGTAGAATATGTTATCATATCCCAGCAGTAACACAATGCATAACTGGTGGTGTGGTAATGGTTTTGGGGAATGTAATGGCTTTATTAAATTCTTTAAATTAAACAGCAATTCGTTTTCAGCGTATTTTGCATTCAATTTTTCTAATTTTTTTTGTATTTAGGATTTTATTTGCAAATAGTTTGTTATAACAAAAAGAAAAAAAAAACATTAAAACAGGAACTATTATAAAACTGAAAGTGCTGAGTCGTTTGAAGATTCTTAAAATTATTTGAATTACATTTTTACCCTTTATAGAATTCTAAGAAATTATGCTGAGGGTAATATTGTGCAATAGCTCAAACGCTCATATATTCTCATTCATTAAAACATTAGCGTGAAAGTATTGAAAATAGTATCTGATCATAATATATATTTCACACAAATATTTGAGATTGATTTTTGGCAATCAAATAGCATTAACCTAATGGCAGTGATCTCAGTATTCAATCTCACAGAGAACATCATCGTATAAGCGTGCAAACATTCCACAGGTAATGACCTGGAAAATTACATTCGTATGCAAGTTAATGAAACAGATGAAGATATATATTGAATCAGCTAACTTTACTTAATTGAATATACCGTTCCACTAAAAAAATTGATACGAAGGGATTTTTTTTACTTTCATTTTTGTCACAAATAAAAAAACAAGTTTTGTAGAAAGAATTTTTTTTCAAAACTTCATTTAAAATGTTTTCTTTAACCAAATTCAATTCTTAACTATTTAAATGTTCTAAAAATCACAGATATTAAAAATATTCATATTAAAGATGTTTTTTGGCAACCAACCATAAAATGTGTCACATCGTTTAATTTATTAGAAAATTTATTATATTAAATTAGAATGTAGAATACATGAAAAAAAATCTAATAAATTGGAAATTTTTTCAGTATATTCAGTATTTTAATTTTGATTTGATTTTTCTTAATGAGCATCTTTCAATTTTATTTTTTTATTTATAAAATTAGTTTATTATCGTTTGATTTATTAATTTGATGTCAATATTGTTTTTCATCCTTTAATCATTTTCTTTTTTGTCAAGGCAGCATCATAAACTGTTGTCAAACTATCTGATGTTCAGAAAAACTTTTTTTTAAACAGTTTGCATGGTTTTTTTCCCAGCTGATTCTTTTCCAGCAAAGCATATTCTGTGATAAAAATGCTAAAAAAATTATCTGCATATATTTTATAAAAATGTAAAAAGAAATAAAATTCTGGGCAATTTTTTAAAGAATGCAAAAAAAAAAAAATATTTCTGCAAAAATATTTATAATTTTTTTTATCAAAGCATTCTCTTAATATTTTAGCAAATAAAAACTAATGATTTTCATCATTTAAAAAATAATGCGATGAATTTTGTCAAGAGCTAAGATAAAAATTCAATTGTAGTGAAAAAAAATGAATGAAATAATTTTTTTATAAATGATAACCTAAAAGAGAAAGAAGAAAGATAATACTCGTTCAATCTTCTTAAAAGCAAAGATACGGTATTTTATATTTAAGAGTATCATTATTTCTTTATTTATTTATAAAATATTTTTTTTCGTTTCAAAACATCATTGAGATCTCTTAAGTAAATAAAGGGATTTTTTTATTAAAATGTTATTTGGTATATATTAATTGAAAAAGAATAACATAACGTATTGATTTTAAGCTATAAAGGATTCAAACTGGAAACATTTCTAAATAACATTATTAAAGCATTTGTTTTGTACTAAGCAGATAAGGTTTTAGAGTATTTATTTTACGAGAATATGTTAAATAAAATTCTAGAAAATTAATAAAAACTATTTTTTAATGAAAACTTTAAGTAGCATTAAAAAAAAAAGAAATGTGTTAAAACGTGTGCATAATTTTAATAACTATATAACTGGTTATTACATATAAATATTCCTGGGTGTATGTTATAACCTGTGTCCGTAAATATCGTATACAAATCTGAAAGACCACTGAAAAAAAGTTATTTTTGCTACTTTAATTTAAAAAAATTAATTTTTAATTTTTAAAAAGTTATTTTTGACTTTTATGAGGTGAGAAATTTAAAAGGGGAGGCGATAGAAAGGATTTATCATTAATGAAGCAATTAAAAAAAAGAATACAGCAGATTAAATGTAGAACAAAGATTTAATAGAAGACAAATTAATAACAGCGCAGCAATTTAGTTGAATATGAAATAACAAGAGAAATGTATATCTCTCCAGGCAGCAAGTCTTTTAAACACTTACTTTAAATGAGCAAATAAGGTTTAATAGAAGTTCTTAAGGTTTATAGTTGATATGGTATTTGGTATTGTTGTAACTATCATTGAGATGCCAAGCAAATGGGTTGTTGCGCTTTTGATAATTTAATTCAATGAAATCTGTATTCTATATTTTTTTCTGTTGTACCTTATCTTTTATTTAAATCACTAATATTGAATACTCTGTAGTGACTCTCTTTTGTGTTTCTGACTTCACATTCTGTTACGAGAGTGTTTTGTTTGTGCATGCCTGTACTACCTTAAAATATGAAATAAACTTTTGGAACACCCTGTAAAAATATTTAATAGTCAATAACAGAAAGTCTTTAGATCATTGTCCACTCTAATCAAGGATGATGAAACCAACCGACAGGGAATCCTAGAGATTCCAAGTTCGGGGATATTCTGTGGCGAAAGAAAGAAAGTCAATTGACTTATAAAAATCACAGCTGATTTAAAACTATTATCTTTGTAGGAAAAAAAATCCAACGGAGTGAGATCTAGAAAGTGAAGGAAGATTCGGTGCACCATCATCTATTAACCTTCCATTCACAAAATCAAAAAAGGTCTCACACATGATAACAATATTGAAATTTTCTATTCTACCTTCAATAAAATCATTTGTAAACATAGTAAGAATTCAGGTAAGCTTTATAAGACACTGAATTATGAATGCAGAAAAGTACAATTAATCTAAAAATTTACCCTAAAAAAAGGAAATATGATCTTAAAGGACCGAATAGATATAATAATGATGATTGATTGAGGAATTATTTATGCAAAGGAAATATTTATGTAAAACATTAAAAAATTCATTATTCAATTAATTAATATCATGGTATTTTCAATAGCTCACAGGATTCTTTATTTGTGCTCATTAGTTTAAGATATTAAAATTTTAATGTGTGTTATTATTTTTTTATGTAATAGCGGATCTGTGCTTATATTATGTGGAGCTGTGCATCTGTGGATTTATGCTTTTATTACCTGGAGCTGTGCATGTGCGGATCTATGCTTATATTATATGGATCCATAATGTTATGTCTGTTGATATATTACCTATTCCAAAGACTTTTTCTATGAATTTTTTATTCTTAAAGTGAAATTTCTATAATACAAGAGTTTTGTAAAATATAACATTTCCTTCTAGAAATCTTGAAAGGAAAAATAGGGATATTCAAAAAAATAATAAATTAAAAATAAAAACTCATAAAATAATAAAACTTATTTTTGAAATAAAAAACTTATTACTTTGAAATAAAAACTTATTTTTACTTTGAAACAAGGAACTTTAAATGTATATGTGCTTAGTGCAACAAGTTATTTTTTAAATATAGGCTTTCACAATATCATAAGACTTTTTATAAAGATATTTTCTTGAAGAATCTTTTTGTTATGAAAATGTTTCAAAACCGAGCATGTATATAGAATTATAATTTAGAATTTCACAAAAGTACTAAAGGAAGAAAATAAAAAGAATATATATCTTCCTAAATATAATAGCTTCATTCCTTTTTTCTGCACCAAACTTTTACTTTGTTATTGGCTTTTTTGTTTTTGTCTGACTTTTATTTTTTGTTCCTTTTTGCATTGCCAAAAAAGTGTATTCTTAAAGAATTTAAATTCCTTTTTTAGGTAACGGTTCAACTTCCCAAAATCTTTGCAGCTGATAGGATAAGAGTTCAAAGAATCTTCAGTTTTTCCTTCCCAAAATAAGGTTAGTTAAAAGAACTGAAGGTTATTATTTAAAACTAATCATTTATCTTTGTGACTCTTTTTTTTTCCAGAAAAAACATTTCGCAAATTTTGGGCATGTTGATACTATAAAAGCATTCAATTATTTTTCTTGTAAAATGGAAACATTTGGAATATTTAAAATAATAGATATCTTTGCTGTTGCTTCATAGATTTAATTTAGGCGAAGCATAATTAGTTTATATTTCGTTAATATTTTTAAATAATATATTTAATATATTTAAAAATAATAAAAAAAGTGTAATAAAAATAAAGTAATACCATATAAACTGTAAAGGTTTTCAATGAAATTAAAATAAATAATTTATAAATGATATCTTAACGTCATAAAAGTCTGTGCAATAAATCTTCCTACTGCAAATTAAATGAAAGATCGATACTTTTTACCATTATGTGAGCATAATTGAATATTTTTATCAGTATTGTTTTATCTCAAAGATTTCTCATTTTCTTCACTTGGTTATTTTAGGAAGCAAGTTCAGTCAGTATAATAATTAAATATTATTTTTAATTAATTTTTCCCGTTCTCTAGACAAAATTTAATTAATTTCTGTTTACTTAAATGAATAATATTCCTTTTATGTTTTTCTAAATTTTTATTTGCACATGGAAATAAGACTTTTGAGGTTTATTAAGATCTTTTTTTGCTGGATATTTGGGTAATAAATCAATAACTGGAAATAATTTATGTTTTAATAAATCTTTTTAATGTTATAAAAGATTTAATTTGCTTTAAATTCTGTAAGAATATTTATGTGATGTTTTCTTTGTCTCCGGAACTGTTTCCTTATTTAAATTGCTTTTAATAAGCGCTTATTTTATTTTAAAATTTTTTGATCCTTTTGAAACTGAAGATTACAATACAGGCAAGCCTATTTACCCATAAAATATGAATTTTAGCTTAAAATTATTACTGATAATTCTACATTACTTTCAACGTAACTTGCTAAACATATACATAATTTATCTTAATCTTTCGATATCCTCCATTACGTATCCATAGAACAGAAATGTCGGCTATTGATTTAAACAAATACACAAATACAGCATGATAATACGCCTCTGGAACAAAATAGTAGGTATATATATAGTATATAATATATAATAACATTCCTTAACCCAATTTAAATCTTAATTAATTTCCTAATTTTTATCTTGAATTATATCATGACATTTCGTTCTCAAAACTTCTTTTATTTCCTTATCTAAAACAAACTTTTTAAAAAATAATTTCTAATAAAATAAAAAAATAATTTCTAATAGTCATCAGTTTTCTTTCTAGAAAACTGATGACTATTGTAATTTCTCACGCTCCGAACGAAGGAATAAAAATTCCTAACACCTACAAATTTCCTTCAAAGATACCTAAGATTCCCTTTCATAAGTTTATACTTGTCAAATAAATCCCTAAAACGGATTGTTATATTCTAACCTTTTCTGACCTTTCAAACCTCTATACTTTCTTTACTATGCACTTTCTATTTCTTTTTTTCTATATATATAAGAAATGCATCGTTTGAAATATTTTTGTGTCTTTTGAGCGATTAAAATATCCTCCACAATTCTTTGAATTCAGAAAATTTAATTCCTGCAGTTTCATTAAAAAATTAAACTTCATTTGTTGATTTTTGCTTTCTGTACTTTCATCATAGGATACAAAATTAAATAAAGGGTCTTATTATAATGAATTTCAATTTTATATTCACATTTTAAAGAATCATGGTTATTTTATCTATTTACTAGTTTCGTTTCAAAATTTTACCAAATTAGCAGTTAAGGAGAAAGTCTGTAAATTCGCCATCATTAGTTGAAACCTATCTTGTAATAAAATAATTAAATACATAAAAATGGAAGCGTTATATATCATAAATTGGGACATGACGAATAAAGATTTTCGATTTGAATCTAATAAAATCGATTTTTTTTAATATTTTATAATGAACAGCGATTTTGTGTAATCGCCTTGTCTTTTCTTCGTAATTAATCAATGTACCACTTTTCATAAAATTCTACAGTTCATTGTCATTTTAGATTGTTTTCATCTTTTGTTAAGTACTATAATCCATCGACAGTTACAAATTAAACAGAGTGGACGGCTAATAAAGACGTAATTATTTTTAAAATTTTATTGAATTTTTCAATTCAATTCAATTAATTCGATGTTGAAAGATATCCTAACATCCCATTTTTGAAAATTCACAAGGGCTATTTGGGGTCTTGTTCGGGACTACAATGTATAAAAACTGACTATGCGTCTATGCAAAATTTCGAATCATATCAAAGGAAGAAAATTTGACCTTCCTAGATTTAATATTTTCCTGACTTGCTTATGCGATGAATCCTTCAATAGAATCGAATCTAGTCCGGTGAACTTCCAGATCTAATGTAGAGATATTCCAAACAGGCCAAACCAGTGAAATTTGTTTTCTAAGGAATCTATATCAGTAGTAATTAGGTATTAATTATAAAATTCTTTTACTACTGACAAAAATATATTCAATCTTTTACATATATATATAATATATAATATTCTAATTCTTAGAATACTTTTCAATTCTCTCTAATTTATAACTATCAAATATCTCTAATTATCAAGAATAATTTTGAATTCTTTCCTTTGTTATCACTCGTTTGTCAATGCTATTCCAAAAATCATCTGGATATGTAAAAACCAACCAACTGTCTTGTTCAGTTTTTAGATTCAAAGAGACTTTGTATCTCTTCACTTTGTATCGTTTCACTCAGCTATCCTCATTCATTGCAGGCGATGTGTAATTGTGCAGAACATACCATTAAGTTCAATTGAATCGTTATTCTTTTTCGTCATTTTTTTCACAAACTGAACAAGAATAATCGAATTCTCTTGTCAGCTATGCACTCGGAAAAGGCAATCGGAAGTGTGTCGGCAAGTGTCGAAGCCGGTCACAGCTCGCTGGTCTTGCGTCCTTTAGGAAGAAATGGAAAGTGCCGCTTCCGTTCGTCGCTCACGTGACAAATGTTGAACGCTTCCCTGAATCTTGCCTGTTCATCAACCCCTGGAAAGTAAGACCTGTTGCAAATCTTGCAAAGGCCAATCCTTATTTCAAGTATTTACAGCCATGGGACTACATTAGATAAATATGCATATTATGATAAAAACTGAAGGAAATATAAACTTCTTAATATATACTTCGTTAAATATATAAAAAAAAGAATCAAAAACGATTAAATTATATTTTGAAGAGTAGTAATCAGGCAAGAATTGTACAGGTTCCCAAAAGCTTGGAAACTCCTTTAAAACTGTTATGCAATTAATATTATAAAGGATCAATGTTTATTCAATTTTTCCCGTAGAAAATGTTTTGATTCCAAGAATTTTTTTGTCAATTCTTTACCTAACTTCCTATTTTATAAATCACTTTTTATATAGCATTGCTGCCGCTTCTGAAATTTTACATGCGATTTTGTTAATAATTTAGTCTTGGTGCATTTGATACCTATCGAGGATAGTTTAAATAGGAAAACCAGAAAAAACTAAATCTAACCGATTTCACCTGAGATGCTACAGGATGCTTTATGTGACTTCAACATAAAATCTCCTTCATATGCATGATGTCCCTAAAGGTCGTTTACAAACTTTGAAAATAATATAGAGGTGCAGGCACATGTCATTTTGGCCATAGAATATAGGGTCAAACACGCAAGAAGGCTGATCTGTAGAAAGGTCTTTATCACTGATTTAATCACTAAGTAAAAGAAACAGATAAATCAGATCTCTGTCTCTACTTATAATAAAAATGAATATCCTTGTGTATGCTTGACGCTCTACATATCAAATCATTTCTAGACTTATTTAACTTTTAAACACGTTTTTTAAGTATATTTCACAACAATATCTTCATTGCTGCGATTGAAAACGAAATCGTTTTCATTATTTCGTCAATATTTAATCGCGTGATTTTTCTTTCGTTTTTGCTAGCTAAAGAAGAAAAATTTTGTTTAATATCTGTACAATATACAAGATGAACAAAAAAGTTGCAATAGAAATTGCAATAATATAGAATTGTTCTAAATTTAGAAGATAGATGAACTAGACATAATAGTATCATAATAATGCAATAGATCTAGTCTTCGTTAGAAAAGTTTATATACAAAATAAGCAGAACATATGTAAGACTATTAAAATAACACGATTTTGATATCTTTAACGGAATCATGAATACTTATTTGAAATTAAATATAACCAACATCTCCTGTGAATCGGTTGATTGCTGAAAAGGACTAGTAAAATATACAGCACATGCTAAATGAATAAACAAATTCACAACTGCGCAACAACCCAGTTGGAAGAAAAGCTCGAGAAGAGCATGTTGCTTTCAGTGGCAAGTCCTTTAAATTCTCATTCAATTTCACAGGTTTGCCGTTGATATTGAGTCTTATTTCCCATCATAGCATCTGTCATACCATGTACGATTTAAGCTTTACAGAGTAGAACACTATTAATTTCTATTTACTCTTTGTTTTCAAGTAATAATTTAGTTTACTATAGACTATCTAACTATCCAGAGTATGATTCCATTCCCACTTTCGGTAAAAAAGAGATTGAGCTATAAGTTTATGAAGATTTCTTCTACCAGTCATGAAATAGAAAATAGTGGCAAAGATTACAGATTAATCACTGAACAATGCATTCTTTCTCTGATCAGTTTCTCATGTTTCATGCTTCCGTTATCATAATAGTCACCATTTTGTATTTAAAAAGAGTTTTAAAATAGCTCTGCTTCTATTTAAGTAGTTCTGTTTAAAGTATGTGAATAGGCATTCGGTTCCATAAAGGTATAATAAATTTATGAAATTATCTGTCACTGTGGTCTTTCTCTCTGAGGTAACAAAAGTACTTAATGTCTTCCTGTCAATATCAGTGAATTTTATTTTCTTTCTTCTATTGTGTGATGCATTTAGTGCTTTGTCTCAAACGCTTGTGTGCTGTCATGACTCTAGAATCAATAGTTATATATATTATCTACTGCTTTGAAATTGAGGTTATCTGCTGATTGAAAGATGGGCTTTCACGATTTTTCCGTTTAGGAATTTAAGTATGTAACTTATTCAGCAAACCACCATTATGTATATGCAGTAAAAGAGCATATCATTGATCAGTTAAATGACTAAATTAAAGATGGTATAAATGAATTTTTTTTTGTTTATTCTATAATCTAAACAACTGTAATTTAGTTGTTTCAACTTGGAGGATTTGAGCAGAACTAGTAATCCTCAAGATTATAGTTGCCTTCAAAGTTCCTGAATGGAAGAGGAAGGAAAATTATAATCTCTTAATTATGCAATAATATGAACTGATTTGGAGTTATTTGATTCCATCTGATGTACACCATTTTTGATATTCTGTTCTTTTCATTTATCGTCATTGATTGAGAATTTCAGCTGAATTATAATGGTTGAAATGAAAGTATACAAAAAAGGATGTACTGCATTTTTAGACTGACTGTAAGTTAACATATAAATTCTTTAGGAATAATTTCCGTATATATCAATTGATCTGCAGAGGTTTACAAAGAATAACTACTTAACCGTAAATTTTTAAGTGTTTATAAACTTTTTGTCTGTAAAAATTAGGCAAGTGGATGATTTATTCAAAATGTACTTTCATGATTGATGAGTCAAACTTTCAGGCTAGAGACCCGATTCCAACCGTCGTGTAAGCGGGTCTGGTGCACGTTAAATCCGTCAGAGCCAAAAGACCTCTTGTTGGTGTGGTGTGGAAGTTCGGAGAGGGGTGCCGGCTTAGGTATCACCCTCTTCATCTGATCGCGGTTCAAAATCACGAGGTCCGTCCCAATAGCCCAGTGTTGCTTTAAAAAACGGGACGTTAATATAATAAAACAAACAATAGTCGGTAAACTGAATTACAATTCATTCTTCGTAAGATTGATCTTTGAGATCTCATTTCGCTTATTATTACGATTCTAACGTCCATTCTGTTTTTTACAACTCTCATTTATCTGAGAATGGTGTGAATTAATTAGTTGAATAGAAGTTGTGTGTGCATCTTTGGCAGATTAAAATAGCCGACAAGTCCATTGTGTCTCCTGAAGTAAATATTAGCTGAATGATCATTTTCTATCAACAAAGGATATACTATAATATTATACTTTAAAATAAGCCTCTCATTTCTATTAGGAATTCCTTTATTTTTTTCTGTCTCGAGTTCTTTCTATATATTTTTTTAAGAATCTCTATGTGAATCTATTAGGTCATTGTGCGTCACGAAATGATTTTTTTTTATCTGTTATTAGTACTTGGAAGGGATTAGAATGCTCGAACCATATAACTACATAAGATCGGAAGTTTATCAGTTATAAATCTTCTCTGCTATACGTTTTCTCAGTATTTAAAAAGTGCTACATACTGAAAGCAAATGCGCACAACTAGTAAATCTGGACTAAATACTAGTTTATTTTTATTTTGAACATGGTAAATTATACGATTCTTATAACGGGGTTTTAGTGTAGATGTTTCTCTTTGCTATGCTAATGTCGTCTTATATTTGGCTGTTATACTCAATTAAGTTGTTCGAGTCCAATACATCATTATTAATATCATGTCTTCAAAGAATATCACTTAAGTGTGATACTATCACAACAGAACACAGATAATTTCTACCACCACAGATGCCTTACTTTTTGAAATGTATGTCACTGTTTCTCTTCTGTTGCTTATAGCTGATATACATTTGACCCATTAATGGCCAGTAAGCTATTTCTCTGGAGAAATAAAAGACGCACCTCCAAAGATTAGCACTGATTCTGTATATCATAATACATGCGTTGACCATATGTCCCGCTCTGTTCACCGAAACCTCTATCCTTACGGTAAGCAAGTGATAAACAGAAGTATATTGATATACGCCGAAGTCCTGGCATAGGGGTAGCACGTATTCCCCGTGATCTGGGCGTCCTGGGTTCGAGTCCCGGTTTGGGCATGGTTGTTCTTCCATTGTTCTATCTGTCAGATGTGTGAATGTTCCCTCCTGTAAAAAGGGGTTGTGCAAGCGAATCAGTGATGCGTGAGTAGCTAAGTCGTACTCTTGGCCCTAGTTGGCGCTTCTATAAAAACAAGAGACGCTCCCCCACCGACTTAAAATCGCTGTCTGCACTTGTATTGGACATACCCGCTGGACAGCGGGCTTGTCCAATACAAGTGCCATAAGAAACAACAACAACAATATTGATATACTGAAAGCAAAATGAATTATAATAAAAAACGTATCTCTGATTATTACTAATTGCTCTTTTCAGCTTCAAATTCTTTTTTTGTATTTTCTCGTATACGAAGTATCCAAAGAGAAACTATTGTAATCGTCAAAAAATTCAAGAACCATGTTTTGACGAATATCCACCTTTCAGACCTTCCTGAATCCTCCTCCCATAAAATCTGATTTTTGGAATTATATCTATCACTCTCTAACTGTTTGTTGGCATGATAACCCATTAACACTTCGAGCTAAACGGAAGAAATATGGCAAAGGGACTAAACATAAAATTTGTAGATTTTTATCAAAATTTCAATAAAATCCATTTTGAGAAAGGCTGGCAATTCGGCTTTCCTACTACAAATGATTACTATAAAGCGTAAAGAGCTATTTGATTTATAGATGTTAATCTAAAGTGTATATATGTATGGAATATAGAATGAAATCCGTCAAAGGATTGACTGTCTGTCCGTCTGTTTTTTCGCATATATATTTAAGCTCAATAACTCAAAATGCAATGACTTAAATAAATTAAATTTGGTTTGTAATTTTCTGATTACAAATTTTATGTTCAATTTTAGTTTCAAAAGGGTTTGTCCTAAATGTATATTAATTTTTGGATTCTTGTTTATCAACCGCTTCAGTGATTAATTACCAAAAAAGGCCTCAGACAATCGCACACTAGATCCAACCCAAAGCAATCATGGATATTTCGTAACTATTGTTCGCCAATGCGTTTCAATTAACACACAAATACCGGTTTCCTTTACTATACTACGAAGCCCACAACTCTCATTTGTGCGACTGAGAGTTGTGCACTTCTGTGCTGAGCACTCTTCACTCATCGTTTCATTTTAAGCGAAACGAAAGGGGTAACATATTTATTAATGAGTATCCGAGAAAGTTTTGGGAAGACTACTTGTTCTTATTATCTAGCATACCTCTACTTGAAATTGTTAGGTCATTGGGAGTCTCGTTGTTAAATCTTTTATAATTGCGCGTTCGGAAAGGTCAAACAAAACCTCTAATTCCAAAATGTAAACAATAGATACAATCACATTGATCATATTTAAAATTTCCGATTTATGTAGTTCTCCATGACCTGGGGAATTTGTTTTTCTAACTAATGGATATTTGTGAAAGCTTGACAAAAGATTGTGTATTGTTCTATTTCAAAACTTTTGAGCCCGAAGCCAGCGTGAGCTGTCGAAATCTTCCGCCACAAAAAGTTGATTAAAAGAGAAACTAATAATAGGAATATTTTGTTTTATGATAATCAAAAACCCAATTTTAAAGTTTTATTTTCCGGTATCATTTCAAATTCACTTCTTTCAGCATTTTTAATTAACCGAAAGGTAATTTGCTACTGATTACGATACAATTTTCTCAAAAGTTCAGATTGCATAAAATATTAATTACCGTATAACCACCTTTCTTGGAGAAAAACAAAGCTAAAAATGATAAAGAATAATTAATTGAACTAAAATAAAAATGTATGTGTTTAGAACGATCTTTAATCTAAAAATCATCATATTTTTACAAATTTTCATTCATTCTATTTTCCTCTCTTGCTTACTAATTATTTTCTCATTTTAAGTACTTGGATGTTTAGGCTTGTGTTATTAAGTTTTATGAGATGCAGAACTCAATTACTTTTCTTGTAAAATTGAAATTAATTTTGCGCTAGAACTCTCTTTTCTATTCAAATGAGGAAGGAGACTTACGAACAAAGGTCTCTTCTCAGACGAGAAATGCGTGGAATCTACCATAATTGAGGCTACTCGTCAAGAATTTAAATTATGTTGATGTAGACCTTCTCTGTAACCTTAACCTAGTCACACCGTGTGTAACGTGGATGGAATAACACGAAAGAGTTCTGTTCTTTACAGCGACAAATATTCAAAAGTGAGTCAATTCAATGAAATAATTGATTTTACATTGTTATGAATTAATAACTAAGGAAAAAAAAGTTAATTTAAATCGCGTTTAGAAAAGAAAGTGAAGGAGAATTTTTAAATATATTGCATAATATTAATATTTTTAGATGTGATGCGTTTATGGTAATTTGTGAATACAGTTGATTAGGTGACGGAAATAAACCGTATGAAATATAACACAGAGGGTTTATAGGTCATAGGTTCATGAAATGCATTATAAGACCAGATCTGAAATGAATTTGAATCGTACTGGAAGCAATCAATAAAATTATTAGCAAGTACCTATTTGCATTTCATAATTCGATTTTTTGATTTCTCTTCATTATCATTGTAACTAAACAGATTCGGTCGAATAATACAAAAATATCACATAATTATTAGTAAAATGCTAAAAAATGATGGCATTTAATTTTTAAAAATAAATCCACTATTAATGATTTCTTTACTTTAAATCCATCCGAAATCTATAAATCCTTCTGAAAAACTCTTTGCACATAAATATCTTTCGAATTCTCATTAAATAACGTTTTAAAATCTGCTGTGAATCGTCAGATAATTGGTAATTATTGTTCAGATTTTGCAGAAAAACTATGAAATTGGTGAACTCGTAAAAAAAAAAAAAAAAAATTATCTTTGCCTTGATGGCAAATATTAAAAAAACATTTTTTTTTTTAAAAATTGTGCTCTTTTTTTCTCAGAAAAAAAAAACTTTATTTTTTTGGTGGAAACAAATGTTTCTCATTATTTCTTTCCCCTTACACAGCATTCAATAAGCTCATTTTTATTTTATGCCTCAGAGCTTAGCGAAGCTTGTTTATTCGATGACTTTGAGTTATGAATTGCCCCATTTTAAAAACTTTGCAGGATTCTAAAGTGTTTTTGTATCATCTGGTGTATCTTATTTTATTAATATGCTGATATTAATAAACCGGAATTTTATTTGTTGTTTCTAATGGCACTTGCCATGGACATGCTCGCTGCCGAAGTCAGCGATTTTAAGCCAAGGGAGCGTCTCTTGTTTTTTAGTAGCGCCAACTAGGGCCAAGAGTACGTCTTAGCTACTCACGCATCACATTAGCTTGCACAACCCCTTTTTACAGGGGGGCACATTCACACATCTCACAGATAGAACAACCATGTCCAAACCCGGACTCGAACCCAGGACGCCCAGATCACGGGGAAGACACGCTGCCCCTATGCCAGGACGCAGGCAATCTATTTGTAAATTGCGATAATCGAGATGTAGGAATGAATGAGATGTTCAAATGCTCTGTATGCCAATTGCTAAACTTAGAGCTGCCATATTTGGCACATAGTTGCATATTAAGTAGTAAATGTTTAATAATTTTTTTTTTAAATTTTAAATTTCTTTTGCAATAACGTCCGAGCATATTCGTACTTAAAAACCATTTTAAAATAACATTCAAGCAACTCCATGCAATAAACTTAAGCTGAAAGTAATATGAAAAACATATGGTATGCAATCAGGTGCATTAAACTTTTAAAATATAAGATGATATTAGCTCAAACAGTTATGGATATTGCAATAATGAATTTAAAAAACATAGTTTAAGATACATATCAAAAGGTGTTAGATAACAAATTGAATTTAACAAAAAAAAAATATGTAATAGAAGCAAATATCTGAATACACTAAATTTCAGTACTGTCAAAAGTGCACGTGTGATAAATGTTATTAAATAATTAAAAGATTTTATATTTCGACCAAAATAATGGAATTGATGAATTGCCTCAATTAATTTTGAAAAGTTGATTAAAATTCAGAGAGAAATAGTACAATAATAAAATTATTGTCATTATAAAATTAATTTTTTAAATTTTAAAATGATGTAAAAATAATTTCAATGCGGAGATATATCTATTCATCATTTTCATAGAGACGTCAAAATTCATTCGATACCGTCAATACGTCTAATACTGCAAGTGTATGAAATTCAAATTAACAAACTTTAAATTATATATTACGATTATTGCCAATATATATATATATATGAACATAGTGTCTACTTTTATGTTCCAATAGCTAATTTCTAAATTACTAGAGGAAGACATATAGTTTCAATCTCGAAAGTATTTTAAACATTTTAATTGAAAAATTATAATTTATGTTATTAAGTCAAGAAATATATTTCTCAAAAAGTTGCGAAATTTAACTTTTTATACCGGCACTCAGTCCTAACAATCATATTTTGTAAATAATTGTCAATACTCTAAAGCATACGATAAGTTTTATGATTAAAATTAACGAAATTAAAGCTCTTCAATCTTATAAAGTGCTATATAATTATTTTAAAGATAAATTTAAATTATAAAATTATTGTTATTATAAAATTATTCTTTATCTTTAAAGATAATAATTATTTTAAAAATAAATTTGAAAAAGTAACAAAACAGTACAGAATTTCATTTCGAAAACGATCCTTTAACATTCCCTTGAGACCCTGAAATCATTAGTAAAATTCATCTAAAATACTGATTTTCAGCTTTTCGTTAGGCAGTTTAATTGCATTAATTTACTTAAAAGAATGAATTTTTTAATTAAAATGTTCAGTGTCAAGAATATTTAATAAATATGACTAATAGGATCGTGGGGTTACAAAAAGTCAAATTCCCTTTTTGAGAAATATCTATTAACAGAAACGACATAAAGTACAATTCTTTCTAACTTTTAAAACATTTTTTACTTTTGGAACTATATGTCTATATTTAACGGTTTAGAAATTAGCTTTTGAGTCATGATAAGAGTAGACAACTTGTATATATTAATATATAGATTTTAGTTTTTTTATCATTGAAATATCAGTAAGCAATTACATAAACTTTCCGTCACACCATAAATTTTTTTATAGTGGTTATGTAAATATATTTCCTCATTAGTCTATTTCCTTTAAAAACAGCTATAAAACAATCAAAATGAAAAGTTTTTCTATTTTTGTAGCATTAAGAAAATGAATGGTTTGTAAAACTTTATATTTATGTAACTTTTCTTCCGAAAGTGAAAATTGTGCCCTTTAAATCGCTTTAATATGTGTTGAAAGGATGTCAAAACTAGTTCCAAAAACACCGCTTCTTTTTCTTAAAAGTTTATGATGAATTTTTAGTTTTATTTCCTGCAGTTCACCCCTACTTTTAGAAGTTGAAGTCTTTCTTACTAGAGCAAAAAACTTCCCTATATTAATGAAAATGTTATTGTCAATAGTGAATTTTTCCTGTCGATTTCTGCTCCCCTGAAAATGTTTTTCTTTTTGCTGTCTTTAATAGACGATACTTGAAAGGTAATAATCAATATGTGACCTGCTTCATAATTTTATCTTTAAAATTGCGGAGCTCTTTATTCAAATGTGCCAGAAGGGGCCTACTGATTTTATGCTCAGACAATTTCTTGGCTATAACTGTTTAGTGTGAATGAACAGCAATGCTGAAAGAAATGATGGAACAGACTGTTTAGAATCATACGGTTATGTATTCGATTGCCTAGTCTATTTTAATATTAATACTTTTATATTATTATAATTTTAATATTTTGAGGCCGGAATAGCCTGGTTTGTAGGGCGTTGGATTAGCATCCTTTAGGTTGTAAGTTCGAACCCCGCTAACCGAAGGTTCTCCGTGTGTGTCTGGTGGCTGACGCGCGTATAAATCTGTCGTGGTCACAAAGTCCTCCATGTCGAAAGTAATACTACTGGGGGTACTGGTTTAGAGGTGATAGTTCTCTGATTCAGGTCTAAATTACGATCTGTGGTTGAGTGAATGAAATGCTTGAAGGAAATCTGCCTCGTAAAAAGGGTTGCGACGCATGAAGTAGATAAGTCGTACTCTTGGCCCTAGCTGGCGCACTGAAAAAACAAGAGACGCTCACTCGGCTTAAATCGCAAACAGATAACTATCAGCTGACTTGTAAAGTGCCATAAGTCACAACGCACAACAAAAATATTAATACGCTATTTTGTGTTTACATATTCTTTAGCAAAATTCCCTTACCAAACATAATTAGTTCCTGAGTATTACAGGAAGAGAAATACTCTCTAAGCGAAACAGTTTTTCCCATAGGAATCTGAGCAAAACCGGGCAATGCATTCCATTTCGAAACGAAATACTCAAACAAATTTATTATTTATAATATATGATTTTATTTATTAGAAATTTGTCTAGAGAGATTTGTCTTTGTCTAAAATTAAACTCAGCATTATTGTGACTGAATTTGTAACATGCACAGTTACTGCCATATAATGGCGATGCTTCTTACTGTCCAGCGCACATAATTCCTTATGCTTTCAACATCTCCCTTGTTTCACTGGAACATTATTATTGCTCTGTTTAGTCTGTTATTTCTCCTTTTCCTAACTAAGTCTCTTTCGTAGCTTCTTGTTATTGCACAGAATGCGCTTCCACAAAATCTACGGTAGTTCTGGCTATGTTCTTTCAACAGCTCATCGATGTTGTTATTGTCCACTTCTATACCTATCTGGTTCTATAGATATAATCCTGTCGATTTAGTTTTCACAGGACGTGTTAAATTACTCGAAGTCGTGTTCTACAACCCTATACGATAAAAACTTTATCCTTGTAGATATAATGGCTTTCTTCAAACAAGTGTTCAATACAGAATGATGTAGGCCAATCTTGCATGTGACGTCATGATGCCTCCTAACCACTTGTTCGGCGAAACATAACTGGTTAAGCGAGTCATTATTTTTCACATTTTATATTGATCTTTTTGCTAATTACTCGTTATGAGATTTTTTGAGCGAAATTTGACTGCATTTTATTATATTTTTCTAATGTTTTTTTCTCTTTCTTTTATATGCTATGCTTTATAAGTTTCTCTGAAATGCTTTTACCTTCAGTGTCACAACAGTTAGGAATTACTAATTTGTTTATAATTTGTTATTATATTTTTAATCTGCTCGCATAACTGTTATAGTAGGATGCAATCTGTTTTGTTTTCTCGTGTACAAGGAAAATTAAGAGAACGTATTGTAATTATCAAAATTTCGAAATTGTTCCGAAAACTGTACTCTGAGTAATATTACCTCCATAAATAAGCGAAATAAAGCACATTCTAAAACGCGTAAGTAATGATCATTATTTCCGGAGTTGGGAAATAATATCTGTGAATATTTTACCAACACATGAACAAACTTTAATTGCTGCATTGATACTATTATTAGATTCATCACCAGAAGCATTCGGACCATCACAACATTGAAGGGATGGTTACCTTCAGAGATATGAAACGAATTTCGTGCATGAAAGAATAAGATACCTGAAAAGCGCATGTTTTAGAGCAAAAAATAAAACAAAAACAAGTTTTACAAAAATAAGATAATAAGTATTGAAAAGTAAGACAAAATCCTAAGACAACAAAAATAAGAACATACGAGACAATTATTTTTGAAGAAACGTAATCTTACGCTTATTAAGGATGGTGTACTTTACCTTTTTCGAAAGCAAGCATTCGAATTTCAATCTCGAGTCATTCAATTTTGTCTAAATATCTCTTATATTAATCTTCCTTAATAAGAAGACTGCCCCAAAGAAGAAAGAAGAATCTCCACAAAAAATTGTTTTGCTGTTCGAAATTTATACTTGTTTCTCTCAACTCTAAGACTTGATAAAGGTCATTAGAAGGAGGGTCTGATTACGTGAACAAAGAATGCTGTAAGAATTTAGATACTTGATCATGCCAACGTGGAATTTCCTCAATGGCAAAAGTTTTTTTTGTGGCAGTTATTGAGAGATACAAAATTAATTAATATGGAAGAAGGATTAGTAAAGTAAGAAACATTTTGTTCCTTAATCTAAACTGATACGTGTTTTAATAACAAACTAAAGTTGTTAGTTGAATGGACTTACTCAATGAACAAAAACATTGAAGAATTATAAGATTGTAAAATATTAAGAACCTTTAAAAGAGATAGGCAAATTGTTTTCTTACTACACATTTTTATAGGAAATCCAGACGGTTTATATTTTGATAAAAAGTTATTTTCAGTAACAAGCTCTACTACATTTTAAAAAATCAAAAACAAGCGACAGCTAAATAGCTTACTTACTAAAGTTAAAGCACATTCTTTCGCAACTTTGAAACACGCGATTTTTATTTCATAGCGGTTTTATGTTTCCTTAGAGAAACGGAAAAGTTTTAACCATTAGTTCTAAGTCTTGCAGAAAAGTAAGTAAGCGCTCAAAAAAGAATTAAACAACGCTCTACATTAAATTAAAACTTTCCAATACACGAATGGCCTTAAACTCATCTCATAAGTGCTCAGTTTTTTGTTTTTGGTGCTGGAAAGTTTGACTTTGTAACTTTTAAAATGTTGGACAGAAAGAATTGTTGAAATAATTAATATTAGTTTGAAAGACAAAGTAATTGTTTTAATAAAATATCAAGGTTCTGTTAACTATCGTAGATTACCAACAAGTAACTGAAGAAGTAAAGCAATTTTTAAAATTCAATTTTATGTAACTTTAAATTTTTGAGATGTAGCATGCTTATAATTAAGATCGATTCTTGATTCTTTAAAACTGGAGACACAAAATCAATTAAGTAAAGAAAGGAATTATAAAATGCGCCGTCTTTAAAATATGTTCTTCATTAGGACATAAACCATTTCCATAAGTAATTTTTATATGAATACCAGTTTTGAAACATAAATACAAGTCTAAATATGTATTGTATATTCGAAATAAACAAACGCAGTAAATGAATGATGTTTTATTTTAATCCATTAAGATTCTTTTTATCATTTCTTTTTAACTTGTTATTTAGCCCAATAAACAAACCACAAATAATTAATTATGTATCAGAACATTTTAAATTAAATTTGTAATATAACAGTTATTATAGTAAAGAAACAATCGAATATATATATTTATATATTTGTTTTACGGGGTAACTGAGAATACAAAGATTTTCGCTAGAAAAAAAAAACCAATAAATTTGGTTATTAAACAAATTTTAACATATTTCACGAAGGAATACAGTTTTGGTATTCTAAACAATCATTGCTGTAAACAAATATGTGTTCGCTTTTAATGTGCGCTTTACCGGAGCGAGCGAGCCTTGATGACGCATCTAAGTAGAGTGATTATAGCAGAGAAACTCTATCAGGGATTTCTATACATAGAACACTCATTAAAATAATGTTTTTGAGAGTGTTCTAGAGGTGATTAAACTTCATAAAAAAAATAAGAAAATGGCAAAATCGATACAGTTTTTGGGGTTGTGAGACTGTGATTTCTTTAATTTTTTTTCAATAACTTTAAATGTAAAAATAAGCTAAGCAATTAGAAACTGAGTCTAAATTGTGAAAACAACTTGATCTGAAAAAATATTTCCTAATATTTACTACTATTAGAGTTCAATATTTGCCAGTTAAAAGTGTTTGATTGATATCAAGTCAAACGATAAATTACTACTGAATTATTAACATGGTTGTAGTTACACTGAGGTTAAAGCAGATAATTTTATGTGTCAAATGCAAGTATGTATATTTCAAAAATGGATTGCTGTTTTGGAATGAACATCAATTTGATTTTAATTCATTATCAGTTTTTTGCTTGTTTGTATTTACCTGAATTGGTAGTGTTTACCTTTCGGAAAAACTTTTAATGGGATGCAACTTTTTCCAGAACTTAAAAACTGATAATTATTTATTAATAAAAAAAATGAATAAAAGTTCTTGAACAAATATAAAAATAGAGAAGCAAAATGCTGAAGAAATGCTTTCCACTGCCTTCATGAAATGTCTTTTATCGTCTGCATACTTTGTCTGTTTTACCTTTATTTTAAATCACTTGCAATGGTACCAACAAAATTTGGCACTCGTACGCTTTTTCAATTTTAAATAATATGGATAATTACTATACTTTTCATATTTAAGTCTGTAAATCTGTGATGGATAGTTCAGGATTGGTGTTTGGATGTAGCAGGTGCTATGACTAGTCCCTCCAAGGATCCATCATGGACAGAGATTGAGAAGCCTTGACTTTAAAGTAGGCAGGAAAGTCCTCTCGTAGGTGTGAATTTGAAGGAAGGGCCAATCTAGAGTATTAACATCTGACAAAGATAATGAAAAATGAGATCCATCTTTATTAAAATTCTAACTGATCTTTAAAATGGGGCTTAGATCTAACCTTTATTTTCAAATGAATTTGACGGGTGTTGATTAAGTAACCTTTGAAATTACGCAAATGCTATCTATCATAGACTAATATAGAAAATTCCTGAACAAACGCATGATAGTATGTTTTTTTTCGTTGTTTTAAGATAAATCTTAACAAGTTTTTGTAATTTTTTTTGAAAGAATCATAATTATTTGAGATTTAGGGGTTCTAATGTCTCGGAGAGATCAGAAATATTCATTTTGTAAATAAAATCTACTCACTTCCATAGCTGTATAAACAATGTTAAATGAATATTCATTAAATGCTGGTACGCACCCTCGCAAATAAAATAAAAAGATATTTTCTCGTTTTTTAAGCTCTATTTGAAAGTCATATAATACCTATATTTGAACTCAAATATCATGTAGTTGTTCTATTCAGTACATATTCTCAATATTCAAATAGAAAAACTCATTTTTTATACGTAACTATACAAAATCTAAATTTCTATCTAATGTTTCATCAAAAGTGTAGATTTCTTTTGTTTAAAGCAATAGCTTTAGAAATCTGTAAAAGGGAAAATCCGTATATTCATTCAGTGTCAGAATATTTAAATTTCCGTCAGCATTTGGCAGCAACTTTATCCTCTTTTACATGCATTCGTTAGACAAGCAAACATCGCTCAACAAATATTAGCACGTCAGGAGTTAACGGTTAACGTCTGCAATTTGTATAAACAGAATTTTTTCTATGAATGAAATACTTTTCAATGAATTATTCAAAAGCCACAAATATATAACTGAAATAGAATTTTTATTCCAAAAATACCGCATCTCAGTTTTTTTTAACATATCTTCTACGCAATTAACGTAAACTCATACGCAATGTACATGCGACCACAAACATGCGAATGCAGTGTCTTTCCCCCTC